>NW_023494792.1:56085710-56238210 GCF_904425465.1 Colossoma macropomum | reverse complement strand
AAAACAAGAAATTCTTGCTTCTTTTTACTGTATTTATGTTCACTGGTATTTATTCTAATGTTTGTAGTGACAAAAGACACACTTAATGATAAGATGAATGGTTTTAAACAATTTGCTTAGGTGCGTAAGACAATGTTCATGCAAATGGAAACTGTTCTAGTCCTAAACTAACTGAAAATTTTATTTCATACTTATGACTTAGTATTTAGTATACTTAGTATTTAAGTCATTTTAAATCATTAAAATATAACTATAAAATAATTAATAATTAAATAATAATTTATGTATAACTCTGCCTTAATTACTGAGTTTTTCAAAAATGCTTGTTGTCTTTAATAATAATAATAATAATACAAATTGAATATGGGACGAATCACAGCAGTGTCTTACTAGACTCCGGATTGAAGTCTCCTCTGCTCCGTTCCTCTGCAGCCTCACCCACCGCACCCTCAGCCACAGGCCTCTCCTGCAGGACAATAAAGACTTTCTGAGAAACATCATATCATCAGCTCATAGGCTGTAAGTACATAATACTGTGTGCAATCACTTCTTCTACCTCAACTTCCTTCTATAAATATCCCTTCTGCAAGACTCTCTAATGAAATTCACAGATAATTAATGAACATTTGTTTTTTTTTGCCTTTTTAATATCTTTCACACTTCTTCTATTCCTGTTTTAACACGCGCTGTAGGGCTCTGACCTGTGATGATGAGCTCTCCTCTCCCCCACACGCTCCATCTATTTCTCGGGCTGAAGGGGAAACATATTATAATACTCCTGTTAGAACCAATAGACAACATTTGTGACAGTACTGCAGTTGGAAATAATGAGGTTTTCCACACATTATAGGCCCTTTTTGTGAAGTTTTTTCTGTGGTTTAAATCACCTTTGGGCCAAAAGAGTTTCAATATGTGCTTTTGAAATTGCACTCTGTACGTTTTGGGGATTTGGCGACCTCTCTGGTGGAAATGCATAATTGCACACCACGTGTGGAAGAACTTTGTAACGTCAGTTGTGCTTCGGACCACTTCCCCCGAGCGGATGAATCTAAAGATTGTTAGCACATTGAAAGTGTATTCAAAATCAACTCAGTTAAAGCTTGGTGAAGGATGTGGCGTCTGAGGATGTGACTGAATCATCTATTGCTGTCATCAGATCATCAGTATAATGCGGATTTTGCTTTTGAGACCAAAACATCGAGCCAGGCTTTCTTTTTGAGCTGGTGTGTGTGGCATTAATACTTAAAGATGTATGACATAGTCTGAAAAATTCCAGTTAAAGTGACTCGACACCTCTGACTGAATTATTATTACAGGCAGTACAGGGTGACTCACAGCAGCACATGCGCATCACATTTAAGCATGTTTTTCTTCCTGACTCAATAATGCTACTTTTTCAATTTTAACAAAAAATCTTACATAGTGCAGCTTTAACAACAGTTAGGAAAATAAAGCTGTCAAATATTTATGCAAAGTCTACTCTTCATGTAGGGGTGGGTGATATGACAACAAATATTATATCACGATACTTCAAGACATTTTCAAGGTACACAATATGCATCATAAGCTGGAACAGACAAATTGGAACCTGGAGTGCCACATATAACGACACTGTAATAGCAATAGTAATAATTAATTAATAGAAAAAAAAAATCAAATTGAAAAAATTAATAATAGAAATAATTAACCTACAACCACAATGAATGGAGTGTTTTATAAACTGCCCTACACTAAATCCAGTTAAACAGGCCTAAATATGCACACTTTGTAATGAAACATACACCAATCAGGCATAACGTTATGACCACCTCTTTGTTTCTACGCTCATTGTCCATTTTATCCCTCACAGAGCAGGTACTATTTGGCTATTTATAATGGGAATGGGAACACACACTAACACACCGCCACCACGTCAGTGTTACTGCAGGGCTGAGAACAATCCACCATCCAAATGGTACCTGCTCTGTGAGGGTCCATGGGGGTCCTGACCACTGAAGAACAGGGTAAAAGGGGGCTAACAAGATAGATAGATAGATAGATAGATAGATAGATAGATACTTTATTGATCCCGAAGGAAATTTAGCAGCCAGTAGCAGCCACACAACAGGACAGCAATAGTAGTAAGGGTGTAAACAATATAACAGGAAGAATAAATATTAAAAAAAAAAAATAAAATAAAAAAATCTACAGGCATATACACAAATATAAAAAATACAACAATCTGGAATAATATCTATAACCGGAGATGAAAGTGGCAGTGCAATGATGACTGTACCAGGAGGCACTGGTAATGGCATATAATGACAACACTGAATAAATATGTGCAGATATGTACAGGTAACGGCATATAATGACAAAGTATCAGAGAAACAGATGGACTACAGTCTGTAACTGTAGAACTACAAAGTGCTCCTATATAGTACGTGGAGCTGATAAAATGGACAATGAGCATAGAAACAAGGAGGTGGTCATAATATTATGCCTGATCAGTGTACTTAGTCAGTGTTCTTTAAGTTCTGACGACATCCACAATATGCTCAGAAAAGTGTATTGTCACATAATTTATCACGATAACAATTAAATATCGTCATACTGCCCTCCCCTATCTTCATGCCGATTAAACCTTTTGATGAACATGACGATTAGTGTTGTGAAATATCAAACAACTGGAAAAACTGAGTATCCAAAAGAAGGTACAGTGACCCTAAGTTTGATAGATGGTGTATACGGTTAACACCTGCCATACGTACTTGTCTGGACAGATAGTTGTGGATGCTCCTCCACTATTTCATCACTGATTGATGGAACTTGCATGGTTGGCGAATCAGAGGCTCCGGTGGGCGGGGCTGGTGACGGAGTGACAGACTGCAACTGAAGCAGGTAGCATTCAGCCGCCAGTATGGGCCGCCAGGCTACATGCAGCATACTGATAGTGGACTTGACCAAAAACACCGGAGCTGGGATGGACGGTTTCTCTGTATAGAGTGAAACAAGCCAATTTTAAAACACAACCTGAAATTTAAATGAATCTCCTTTTTTTACCTTGTTAGTTCATGTCCACATTCTGGTCTCCTGATTTTTGCTTACATCATCGTACACCAGTGGGCAGGGAAAAACAATATTAGCCAATGATATCAATAACAATATACCCACCACCCCTATGTACCTTTCAGCGACCCTCCCTGATACCATGTTTCAATCATTACGAATTCTGATTCTCATTGACCTTAAAGGGCCCACATTATGGAAAACTAAATTTCTCTCACTTTATTGAAATAAACAAAGTTTGATATAGTATGTAATAGGGGTGGGAATCTTTAGGCACCTCACGATTTGATTACGATTCAGAGGGCTGCGATGCGATTATAAAACGATTATTGATGCATCTCGATGCATCTTTTTTCTCTATACAGGATTTCTATCTTCCTACTGTCTGAGGACTTGGTAGTTTTAAAGCAAAGTGTTTGTAATGATCCATAATGTAAATGCATGTAAATACTTTGCTTTAAATATCTAAAATATCTTTTATTAATAAATCAAATGGAAGTGATGTGGCAAGTGAACTAGAAGGCTCTCATTCAGAGACGCTGCTGCCACTCATCTGCGATAAAATGTGCTGTTACCCTGAAATAAGATCCAGTGGTAATGGGTGTCCACGCAGCGCGTTACAGCCGTCCTCCCCGTTTTCTTTAGTGATTTTATAACTTCGGTTTTTGGTCTCATTGTAAGGGGTATTTTCGAGACTGGACCCTCAATCTCGGCTCCAAAGTGTGCAGCATAGCGCAAAAGCCCTGGTTCTCAACGACTGAGAACAGACAGCAGACAGCAGGTCACACAGCCCCGAGGTCTGGCCTTTTTTCTGGTGGAGATGCTCCCAAGTGGTTATAGCTAAAACTTAAAGCAGAGCGGAGTAAATCTGCACTCTCGTTTATATTTTTAGCCCATACTACGACATTAACACATACTGGACATTAAATGTGGCTCCCAAGCTGGTTTGACTTCGTAGAAAGGACAAAATGGCTCTTCTGATCATTTGTGCTGTGACTCCTGACCTAACCTCGCTTTTAATGCAGAGGGAGCCGGCCGGATTTCTCACTCATCCAGTCGTGTTTTTGTTATGTGCCGCCACAGACTGTCCGGGCGCTGCACTTCCGCACTTCCAAGTTCCGCCCTTTGCGTTCCATCAACATTACATTATAAATTAAATATTTAGAAAATCGATTTTTGACATTTGTGAATCGATTCAGAATCGTTCACGTCCGCATCGTGATGCATCTAAGAATCGAGTTTTTCCCGCACCCCTAGTATGTAAACATTCAAAAAATGTACCATGAACTCTCCAGTTCATACAGTCCACGTATGGAAACTATACTACAAAAACAGCCCATTTTAAATTCACTGTTTTTGTGATGTCACAAATCCAACACAGCAGTTTAACTCCGCTCATTCACACTGAAGTGTATTTCAGCCTGTACTGCTATTTTGAACGAGGCGCAGCACATTCTAAGACATATTTACAGCCAAAATGGTAAAATAGACATAAAATGTTGTGGCTCCAAAGGTAGTTTGATTTTTGTTGGGACAAAAGACTGGACTAGACTACGTTTTGTCTTGTAAAAACACTACATATCATTATAATCAGTGCAAACAAACATTAACGCAGTGAAAAGTAACAAGAAGATCTTGTATTCAGAAAAGTTTCTAGTTAGAAGTACATGGATTTGCTTCCAGGTTGCAGCTCAATGTGCCTGGCCTGAGATCTGTTCAATTCTGTTAGCAGCACACCTGATTTAATTTAATGAAGTATTGATTAGCCAAACGAGGAATTGAATGGTGACTGCAATTGATAGTGGGCTCCTATAAGGAGAGGTTTAGGAATGTTTACATGAACGCAGACATCAAATCAACACTTGTTATTATTAATATAATTTGCATTTACTGTAATATTAGTATTTTTCTGAGCAAATAAACACTCACTGCCCAGATAAATATCTTTTTAAATGTAACTTTCTCAGGTGCTTTTACACTACTGTATATTTTACCTACAAAAAAACTCCTGTTATGTTTTCACCTGTTTCCAGGTACCACAGATCCTTGCAGCACACTTGGAAGTTCCAGCTCTTTTTGTAGCCGTCCCGTCCACTCCAGATATACAGCCGTGTGCCGATGGTTGCAGCACAGTGACCGGCGCGAGCCTTCGGCCAGCGTCTACTCCCTTCCTCTTCTCCTGTGGACTGCACAGCCAAGTCTGACTGCTGCTGCTGGTCCTCAGAGTTCAGACTACACCAAGTCATTGTGTCTAAAGTGAGGTGAGAAGTTATAATACAATTAGATAATAACCAAATTATGGTTATTTTAAATAAGGAAAACGGCATGTGACACATCACAGGTCTTATCTGAATAAAAAAGGTCTAACTTTAACTGGTCAAGTATCATCATCATCTAAACCGCTTATCCTTCTGGGTCGCGGGGAGGAGCTGGAGCCTATCCCAGCAGTCAATGGGCGGAAGGCAGGATCAACAGGTCAAGTAATGTTTGTTTATTTCTAGCTGTGTCTCTGTTAGAAGCTAACACTTACGTTCTACGACACTATGGTAACATATCAGGACATTTTTCAAATTCAAATGCAAGTTTGAAAAGCTAATTTGCGTATTTACATTTCCCATAGAGTGTGCATTATTCAACCCTGGTGTGGTTTTCATGCTTTTGTTACTCAGTGGTCTGGTGACCCACCGCATTATTGTTTTTTTAAATCAATACAGCCATAACAATTTACGTAAAAATACCAGATGTTTAAAATATCTAAGTGGCCAGCGTAGGGTTCTCCTTTAGCAGCTGTAGCCAGTCAGCAGCCTGTTCATGTTGTCCACCCTCAAACACACACACACACACACACAGACACACTAACAGCAGGCCATGTAGGAGGACAACAGAGTGAAGAACACAGCACCTCCACACTTTTATTCCCTGTGGGTTCACCCAACACCACATGTGTAATATAAACGTGTGGGGGGTGAACAGAGTGAAGACACTGAAAATGGGTTATTTTATATGTTCTTCACAGAAAATGAGTAAAGACCAAGAATCTGAGGTTGAAATAATAATAAATCGCATCATTTTTTCTTTTGGTAAAGACTGAAAATGGGTCTCACAGACCTGAACACCACACAAGGGTTAAGACATAATTCAAATTCAAATGTAAAATGCATACTTGCATTTGCATTCCCATTATAACGGCTGGAAAAAAAAAGTTAATATGAAAAAAGTTCTTTTGACATTTTCATTGTCTTAATGGTCTGACTCAAAAATGTCCTGGACAGCCAATGATGGATGCTCTTATTAAGGAGATGCAGGGCCACCATGGGTTAGCGCAGTGTTCCCCAGGTCTGGTCCTGGAGGAACACTGCCCTGCATATTAATGTTTTCACTGCTCCCAACACACCTGATTCAGCTAATCAGAAATGGATTTCCTAAAAGCATCTTAGCACAAAGATTACTCTTGAATGGCAGCACGCGCATCGCAGTGAACACTCTCTCTGACAGCTTTCTTCAGATTATCTTAACAATAAGATGATTTTGGAAAACTGGGCCCAGATCATTAATAACTGCCTATACATAATAGGTGTGTTAAAGCAGGAAAAGCATGAAAACGTGCAGAGCAGTGTGTTATATATACACTGATCAGGCATAACATTATGACCACCTCCTTGTTTCTATGCTCATTGTCCATTTTATCAGCTCCACTTACTATATAGGTGCACTTTGTAGTTCTACAGTTACAGA
This sequence comes from Colossoma macropomum, assembly GCF_904425465.1. Lineage (NCBI taxonomy): Eukaryota > Metazoa > Chordata > Actinopteri > Characiformes > Serrasalmidae > Colossoma > Colossoma macropomum. Next base: position 56,231,427 of record NW_023494792.1, on the reverse strand, counting down.
CTGTAGTCCATCTGTTTCTCTGCATACTTTGTTAGCCCCCTTTTACCCTGTTCTTCAGTGGTCAGGACCCCCATAGACCCTCACAGAGCAGGTACTATTTGGGTGGTGGATCATTCTCAGCACTGCAGTAACACTGATGTGATGGTGGTGTGTTAGTGTGTGTTGTGCTGGTACGAGTGGATCAGACACAGCAGTGCTGCTGGAGTTTTTAAACACTGTGTCCACTCACTGCCCACTCTATTAGACACTCCTACCTTGTCAGTCCACCTTGTAGATGTAAAGTCAGAGACGATAGCTCATCTGCTGCTGCACAGTTTGTGTTGATCATCCTCTGGTCCTTCATCAGTGGTTACAGGATGCTGTAGGCTGGATATTTTGGTTGGTGGACTATTCTCAGTCCAGCAGTGACACTGAGGTGTTTAAAAACTCCAGCACTGCTGTGTCTGATCCACTCAGACCAGCACAACACACACTAACACACCACCACCACGTCAGTGTTACTGCAGTGCTGAGAATGATCTACCACCCAAATAGTACCTGCTCTGTGAGGGTCCATGGGGGGTCCTGACCACTGAAGAACAGGGTAAAAGGGGGCTAACAAAGTATGCAGAGAAACAGATGGACTACAGTCTGTAACTGTAGAACTACAAAGTGCACCTATATAGTAAGTGGAGCTGATAAAATGGACAATGAGCATAGAAACAAGGAGGTGGTCTAAATGTTACGCCTGATCGGTGTATGTCAGAGTCACACCATTAACACAATACAAATGAAATATCAGAAGAACTTTGCTTTTCCATTTTTAACTTTTTCAGCCATTATACACAAAAATGCAAATGCAATTACACATTGTGTATTTGAATTTGAATTACGTCTTCTATAATGCACACTCACATGGGAAATTCAGCTGTATATACACGTTTTAATTCAGAGTTTCAATTTGCATTTGAATTTGAAAAAGGTGTGGAATATGCTGCCATAAATTTCATCAAAAAAAGAAGAAGAAGAAGAAGAACACAGCCATGTGCAAATGTTTCGGCACCCCCGGTCAAATGACGTTTTGTTGATTTTCTAAGTGTAATTAAACGAACACATCCTCTACAGAGAACGCTTCTGCATATTTTAATGCACAATTACTGTGTATTTGCTGAAATTAGCAAACTGGAAAAATAAAACATTAAATGTGGCCTGTGCAAAAGTTCTGACACAATTTATGTTTTATTTTTTTCAATATGTTAAACTTAGCAAATAAATAGAAATTGCAAAGTAAAATTTGACCAGATGTGTTAATGTTAATAATAATAATAATAATTTATCTGATTCTTTAAGGCCTATTCACACCAAGTGCAATTTTTTCAGATGGAAAAAATGGGTATGATTTTTTATGTAGAAAACCTTCACATCGAGTCCAATGCATTTTTTAAAAAATATACTCTAATAATACGGAAAGAAGACAGAAGAGGAAGAAGAAATGGATTCCTCGAGTAGCAGCAACAATGAATTAATAGTTTCTTATTTAAACACTGCAACTAAAAAGCAAACACAGTCTACAACAAATAAGACAACATATGGAGTTCCACCACCTCTGAACTGAATCTGAAGCTGCATAATGAGTAATTCCAAAAGTACATTCATGTGTCAGTGGATGAACCGGCACTGCTTCTGCTTGTAGCTTATTGGTCAGTCTTTTTAACGCATCTGTACAATGCAGAAAACTGAGCTGGCACCCATTTTGAAACTTTACACAGCATTGCAGATGGTCAGATTCTGAATTTGTGTGAAAGATAGCACTAATATTCACATGTTCATTTTCAAAACTTATAAAAGTATGACAAGTTTGAACAGGCATTTACTTTTCCTGGTAAGAATAAAGTAACCAAGCACATGACTATAATATGAACCAGAATGTAAACTATAGTATGTTGTGGCCTTGATATTAATTTTGGTATTAATTTACGAAGACTTTCCTCAAGTAACATTTAATAGCTAGGTATCTAGCACTCAGGATATTCGCATATATGCTAGCACTGCCCCATTTCCATCCCTCTATCATAAACGAACAGTCACAACATGCTGAGAACTTCATCATTTGGTATCTTTAGAAAAATGCTGTTAGGTACATACCCAGGTTTAGCACTGACAGTGAGTTTGTACATATCCACTCCTCTCCTAAACTGTTCTGCCTGCCCTCCGTCTCCTCAACCGGCACCCAGCCTCCAAACACAAACATCCTGCACACAGATAAGAAGGTGTTCAACCATACAAGGCCTGACTGATATAATATTTTTTATACGATACCGATATCCGTTTTATTCCAATAACTGATAATATCGACCGATATAATTTTATATTTGTACTTTATATTTATACTGTAATAGTTTTACAGTGCTTTAACAGTGCTTAACTGACTGATATTATGATGAGTTCTCAATCTTGAACTGATCTTCAGTGAAAACGGAGCAACCCAGAATGCTTTGCACTTTGGTGTCTATTCATCACCTCTTATTTTTCATTAGTTCTCTTCGTAGATTTTTTTTGGGTTAGGACATGTTATGCTTATGCTCAAGGTTAGGTCTGGATGCATTCTATATGCTTTTTAATACATATTGTGATCATGTTTAGCGTTCAGATTCACCAGTACCATCATATAATGCCCCAAACTGAGCTGCCCTATCAGGAGAGTTCGAATCCCAGTTGGGCTGCGACAAAAAAGGCACCAATTATCAGCCGATATTATCAGCCACCCAATATATCAGTCAGGCCCTAAAACAATCACAATACATTTCATACATACTAAAAGGTTACATTCAGCAGAATAACACACCAGAGACTTTTAATTTCAAAGGCACATCTTCTATACTGTTCTCTGCCTCAGTGTGTCAGTATAAGCATTGAAAAGTAGGACAAAAAGAAAGCAAAAAATATTTCATTACTGGTTTCCCATCACATTTGAAGAGTGCAGGCTCCTGGGTAGCGGGCATGGTCCTGTTGTTTGAGGTAAAGACCATGTCATAGTCTCTGAAAGACATGGATATAACAAGTGGTAAGAGATTACAGAAAGAGCGAGAGACAAATCAAACAGCACGAATTCAAAGACATTCCAGAAACACTGACTTCTTGTTGCTGTAACTGTGTAGCCCCCATTGAAAGAATAGCTCCACATTCTAAAGTCATTTCCTCCATTATAATTTGAAATATATCGCTTTGTGATGACAATTACTTTTGTTAAATAACAAACAAATGACAAAATTATTGTGGTCAGTTCAGCCTCTGCAGCTCCCCCTCAGGTTCAACTCTGCTATAGGCCTGTATGACATACATCTCAGACAACAAACCACCCCTGATGACAACGCCCGCTTTGCGCCATGTTGTAGTCAGTCTCTGACAATGTTAGTTATGGTTAGTTGTGTGAGAAATGGCCACAGCAAATCACACAAATGATCGAAGCAATGCCATTTTTTTCACCTGTTTATACCAGAAATTCCTACTCGTACAATAACACTAATTTTGGCTAACCTATCTGGGAATTTTCAGTGTTATGTTAGTTAACGTGCCAAGTAATCGTTCACTTTCCTACACTGGGATTAATAATATCCTACTTAAACACAAGAGAAGCTTGGAAATCCCATACAGCCCATCCTTCTCTGAGATTATAAGATGAGATAGTTTGTAAAATCATGCATGTGTTTCATCAGTATTACTGTAATCATGTTAACAGGCTATGTTAGGGTCACAGAGTAGTTACGGTGACAGAGATGGACCAGTATTGTCAGTACTGTCTCTGTTAGCTTTTTAGCATAATAGCTCCCCTTCCCCTGCTAAACGGTCCAAAGGGTCCATTCTATTTTGAGCATTTTCTGGAGTTGAGTTGGGGTGGAGAGAAAATAGCAGGGTGTTGTTATTCTTCATCGATCATCAATCAACTCATTTTATCAACTAAAGCACCATCTGAAAGTAAACTCCTCATACCTACCTATTACAACTCATACGGTCAAAAGTGCTCAGAGCTTACCAATGTCCAGCTGCCACAGGTCTGCTAGTCTCTTCCCACACATGCCCCCAAAAATGTAAAGCTTTGGGGAGGTGCCGCCCTTTCCGCCATACGCCACACAGGTGTGGGACTCCCTGGGAGGGGGACCCCCGCCTTTCGTTTCAGGGATGCTCCAGCCTTTCACACCTGACTGCGTCTGCAGCTCCAGCTCGTAGAAATCGTCCAGGTACCTGCAGAGTGCCGTTAAAGAATGAGTGCATGTGAGTCGACAGCAGGGGTTGCACAGACCAATTAACTAGTTGGCTAGTTGACTAGTTTATCCACTAGTTGCCGCAAGAGGGGGCTGTCGACTAGTCGGAAAAAGAGGAAAAAACAAAACAAAACAAACAAAAAAAAAAAACACTACCAATGATGCAGGCACACGGTAAAGAAAGCAGCTCTTCTGCGAAACAAACACACTTCGGTGGTCTGGAAATACGTCAGAAAAGACTAATCCAATTCTACAGTAAACTGCACAACGTGTAAAGCTCTACTTAAGTACAATAAAAATACTTCTGCAATGCAGAACCATCTCAAAATGAAGCAAAATGAGTTTTCAAAATGTCATATCGCAGACGAAAGACGACGACAAATAGCGAATTTGCTTGTCAGCTTCATTGTCATAGATATTCCACCACTGTCTGCTGTTTCTGGGGAGGGGTTTAGAGACACAATTCACTTTTTTGAGCCAAGCTACACAATCATATCCAACTATAGCCTTTGGAATACAAGCACCCAGCAGTGCAGCGCTCTAACAGCGAGTATGTCCACAGAGACGAAAGGTCGTAGCATCTAATTCACTACCGATCTATGGACATCTTGCACTTTGGAGCCGTACATCAGTCACCGCTCACTACAGACACCAAGGAGTTAAAATCAAGAGTGCTGGGCACGACAATCATGCCGGAAAGATGTACCGCGGTCAAGAAGGAAGGTAAGGAAGCACTGAAGATGGAAGTTGAATTGAGCCCGTCTTTGGCTGTTATTTGACATACGATTTGACGAATTCTTTGCTGTTGTCAATCAACTTTTAACTGCACTAATAAAAAAACTACTTCTAGCTATGGAAATTACGACTAGTTGACTTTTTTTGAATAACTAGTGGACTAGTAAAAATTACTAGTCGTGCAACACCTAGCGGACAGAAAGGCAACTTGCACATCAGTGACATTACATAAGTGAATAAACATCTGTTTCAACAGAGCCTGTCTGACCGTGATCAGACAACTGACCCAAAACCACGCTCACCGTGGCACGTTGCCGTTCGGGTCCTCGCTGTCGTTGGCCAGCCCTCCAAACAAGTAGCACTTGTTACCATGAAGAGTGAAGCTGTGTCCGATCCGAGGGCAGGGGGGTAAGCCGTTCTTCGGGGAGCGGGGCTTCAGCTTCTTCCACAGCCAACGACTGGCCTGAGAAAACAAAGCAGAAGCACAGTGATGCTTCTGAACTCAAACGTTTGTTTCTCCATAATTCATCTCATGTCTCTGGTTAAATGTGAATGGCTTCTCAAGGTGTTACCATTTACAGATCCCTATAACTTAAAGGGGCACTGCAGCCGAATTAAAAAAAAAAACTATTGCTATATCTTCTGTAAACATGCCTCTTCTCCTCATACAGTACTGTCACAATAGTCTCTAGAGTGAGATTTTCTGTTTTTTAAAGGAAAACCCCCTTCTGGTGATGTATCTTGGAGGTAGGAGGAACTTTTGAAAAACTACAGCTGTTTGGGGTGGATTTTTGGAGGCAGTGTGTGTTTTTAGCGAGCTGACAAATGCTGAAAGAAACCAAACAGCTAACATTAATGCTGGGAAGCCAAATATTACATCTGTGTCAGCATTCTTCAGCGCCATGGGGGGAAATTCTAACAGATGGTATATTTGGGTAATGCATGCTGGGTATTATAGTGAGAGAACACTGACAGACAAAAACAAAATCATAAATTCAAACAAACGAGGCTGAGGGATGCAGCGCTGTGTTAAGAATATTGCATAACAGGACAAATATTGTATTAAAAAAGGTCCACATCCTATATTTTGGTTTGTATTTTTAATTTTCCCTCATGGTCCTCTTGTAACATTTGTGTTGTTTTATACAGCACAAACTGCCATAATTCATTTTTACATGACCATTTTCCAACCTCTCTTTGTCTCCTAAGATTAAACAGGCTGCTTTTGTTACTGACTTTAATACTGATATAAGATGAATGAGCTCTGTTCTGATTGGCTGCCCTGTATTGTGCCTCATTCAAAAAGCACTCAGAGGTGAAACACTGTTTAGAACACGAGTCGGCAACATGCGGCTCTTTTGCTGTCCTTTTGTGGCTCCACAGCAGGATTAGACTTTTAGGTGAAAATAAAATGATCCTCCTTTGAAGTAAAATAAAGCTCTGCTGATCGTTCAACACAGTTTTAGCAATAAATGGTTTTAACCGCTGGAGTTAATGTAGAACTGCTAATTCACTGTATAACTCTGAAGGTTGCTGTTTACAGCAACGCAGTCAACAATCTCACATAGCTAGTGGCTAACAAAAAGGCAAAGAAAAAGATTTAAGACGAACATTGATGATTTGGAGACTTATTTGCATTAATAATCACTCCAGTTGGTTTGCTGATAAGTTTAATCTGCAACGAGAAACTGTCAAACATTAAAAAGTCGTGAAGCTCAAGTCAGCTTCTCATTCACCAGCTTCTTGTTCAAATTTTTCACGATCCACCTTAAATGGTGCAGCACTTAGCTACATAGTTAGTTACATTCTGGCATCTCAAGCACCATTTAAGGTGGGACGGGAAAATTTGAACAAGAAGCTGGCAAATGACAAGCTGACTTCAGTCTCGATAAAAGTCGAATGTTAGCAAACATTTTACAAGAAGCTCTACTTTTGCTGAAAAGTTTCCTGCCGGAGATGTGAGAGAAGCGGCTATAGCTGAGCTAAAGCTTAAAGCAGAGCAAAGTAAGTCTGCATTTTCGTTTACATTATATTTTTAGCCTATACTAGCACATCAGCACATACTGAGACATATTTACAGCCAAGATCATGAAATGTTACTTGAATAAAATGGACAAAATATTGTGGCTCCCAAAGTGGTTAGATTTATTTTGAAACTTGACAAAACGGCTCTTCTTAACATTTGGGTTGCCGATCCCTGGCTTTGAACATTACTGTGAATTGGTGTGGCTAAACTACTGTTTGTAAATATATGTAAATCAGTTCTTGTGACATCAGAAACAATGAATTTGAAACAGGCTGTTTTTGTAGCATAGTTCCCATATATGGACTGGGGAAACTTTGAAACTAACAATGTTTACATATTACTCCAAACTCATTTTTATTCTTTAAAAAATCAAGGCAAGGTTGGGTTTATGAACCCATTTGGGTAGTTTTGGGCTAGAATGACCCTTTAATCCAATCCACACAGTGAAGGGTGAACTGAAGAGACAGGTTGAAGCCCTCACCTGCAGCTCGTACAGGCTGTTGCTGTACTTGCCAAACTCCACCATTCCCCCAAACACCAGGATTCGTGTGCCCTCACAGGCGAAACCATGAGCGGCACAGCCGGGGGGGATGTCCCCTCTCACCGCAGGCAGGAACCACTGCTTGGAAACTTGGCCACAAGAAAGAGGAGAGAAGGCGAATGTAAGTACAGTAGAACATGCAGAAATAAAAGGTGCGGGTTTTGTTCTCTGAATAAAGCTAGAAATATTTTATTAGCTTCCAAACCCAACTGAAGCCAGTCAGCCAACAACGAGGGGAAATTTGGCCTTCTATTTGAAATTTCCCGTTCCACCTTAAATGGTGCTGCAGCTACATTCTGTCGTCTATTGTAACTGCTGCACCATTTAAGGTGGAACGGGAAAATTGGAACTAGAAGCTGGACTGATGCGCCACAATTTCGCTGCTGCACCATTTAAGGTGGAACGGGAAAATTCGAACTAGAAGCTGGACTGAGGCGCCAGAATGTAGCTGCTTATCATTTAAGGTGGAACGGGAAAGTTGGAACTAGAAGCTGGACTGAGGCGCCACAATGCAGCTGCTGCACCATTTAAGGTGGAACGGGAAAATTCGAACTAGAAGCTGGACTAAAGCACCAGAATTTCGCTGCTGCACCGTTTAAGGTGGAACGGGGAAATTCGAACTAGAAGCTGGAGTGAGCCGGCAGAATGTACCATTTAAGGTGGAACGGCAAACTTGGAACTAACTTAGAAGCTGGACTGAGGCGCCAGAATGTAGCTGCTGCACCATTTAAGGTGGAATGAGAAAATTGGGACTAGAAGCTGCTGAGGCGCCAGAATGTAGCTGCTGTACCATTTAAGGTGGAACGGGAAAATTCTAACTAGAAGCTGGACTGATGCTCCAGAATGCAGCTGCTGCACCATTTAAGGTGGAACGGGAACATTCGAACTAGAAGTTGACTTCAGCTTCGTTCGCTAAGTTCAGCTAAACCGCCATCAGGCCAGTGAGTGTAAATACGGCTCAGTAGCGCAGTTAAGTTACCAACAGCATACAAGCTTTTTTAAAGCGTGCTTGGTCCCTAAACTCGCGAGAGTCTCTTATACAGTAAGTTATGTTTTTATACTGTATTCACCAGCACGTAACTCCCACCTGTGTTGTAAACATGGAGGTCCTCCGCTATTCCTTCATTTCCACCCCCAAACACGACTATGAGCTCCCGGATAGCCGCCGCTCGGTGTCCGTGCCGGGCCCGAGGAATGGGTCCAGTAAAAGACTGGACACGTCTCCACACCGGAGCTTCAGTAAGCATAATAAACGGACAAAATAAGTAATGAATCAACTATGAGCCAGAGGGGCAACTCTGTAGCGGCATTGAACGTCCCGGAGTTTTGTATCTGATTGGCCGGCTTCGAACTGGCGGCGTGCCGTCCTTAAAGGGGGCGCTCCAATTCAGTGCGTAAGCCCTTATTCACTTAACCCACTTTCCTAGTTGTACTCGTCAAAGCCGCCATGCCTGAACGTGTGTTTTTTGTTTGTTTTTGTTTAATATGGTCCTTAATAACCTCTGTAAGCTTTTGCGTGTCACCACCCAATAAATGCGGGGACGTATGAGGTCAGAGGTCTCGGATCTTTCCGAAGTCTAGGGGAAGTGAGGAGGGCACATGCTCTCTGAACTGGAGTGGCCCGTGTGTCTGTTGTTCGCCTGTTGGTGCCTCGGCGGACTTCCACGCTTTACTGACCCCGTCTGGTTGGTTCTTGATGTTTTTAGACGTTGCAGCGGGTTTATTAAAATCTGTCACCTTACTGTAGGAGCCTGTTTTCACTGATAGAACACATATAGTCATATAATAAGGCATGATAATGAGAAAGTTTCCCATAATTATGACTTAGTATCTCATAATTAAGGCATCTAATAATAATGAGATTTGATCTCAAAATTGTGACTTGATATTTCACAAAAATGATTGTCATAATTCTAACTTATCATCTTATAATTCTGACTTAGCATCTCATGATTATAACTTAGTATGTCATAATTATGATTTATTGTATCATGATTATGACTTTGTATCTCATAATTCTGATTTACTTTATCATAATTCTGACTTAGCATCTCATAGTGATGATATTTGATCTCATAATTATGACTTAATATTTCACAATAATGATTATGTCATAATTCCAGCTTAGCATCTCATCATTCTGACTTAGAACCTCACAATTATGAATTACTTTATCATAATTATAATTCACTTTATCGTAATTATAATTTACTTGATCATAATTAAGATTTACTTTATCATAATTATGACTTTCTATCTCATAATTATGATTTGCTCTATCATAATTATGACTTAGCGTCTCATAATAATGAGATTTGATCTCATAATTATGACTTAAAATCTCTGACTCTGACTTATGACTTAACATCATAATGTTTGTCAGAATTCTGACTTAGCAACTCATAATTATGACTTAGCATCTCAAAATGATGACTTAGCATCTCATAATTCTGTTTAGCATCTCATAATAATGAGATTTGATCTCATAATTATGGCTTAACGTCTCTGACTCTGACTTATGACTTAATAACATCATAATAATGATTGTCATAATTATGACTTAGTATCTTATAATAACTTACTTTCTCATAATTATGACATAACATTTCCTAATTATGACTTAGTATGTCATAATAATGAGATTTTCTTTATTATTATGAGACTCTAAGTCATTATTATGACATAATCTGTGGTCTTTTTTGTCAAGTGGCAGAATTGTGAGTGTCCACTGGGAATATTTTAGCGGCCTCAGCTAAGACGAAAGCTTAAAACTATACAAAATGAAATGTCTTTCATATGTGGAGACACTAAACACCACACTGAAGAGTGCAGAGCTCTGGTCAGTGGGGTTTACACTATATGGTTAAACTCCAAAAGAGGCTTTACCTGCAGTGGCCCTGTTGTTTAACACATTCACCATTCCTCTGCCTCAGCGTGTAATCTGTGCTGTAGACACCAGAGGTCAGCAGAGCTTTGGAGTACATGGGCAGCACAGGAGCCTTAAGAATGTCTCTAGCCCACCGTCGGACCATCCAGATTATTATCATGCATACAAGGTTTAACTAGTTTTTAATCTCCCCATACAGATTTTAAATGCACACAGACTTTTATCTTAGAAAATAAACTAAGACAAATTTTACAAACAAATGAGAGAGGAAAAAAAATAATAACCAGGCCTGATATAATATGATTTTATAGAAAGTGTTGTTGCTGACACTGTGCTCGATTAAAATTATTTACTAAACTCATTTACAAAGTATGGCTAAAGAAAGGAAGGATGGAAAAATAAGTAAATTGGACTGTGAGTGGAAAATGAGCGATGATAAGTGGAATTTTGTCTAATGCTCTGCTTAACCACCAGTGGACTGCCCAGAAAACGCTGAGCAAAATGCCAGTGGACCACCCGATTTGCCATCAGTGGGATGACAGTGGTCCACTATCCTCTTGCTATCAGGGTTATTTAAGCTGCCCAGGCTTTTAAAAGTAAGCATTGGTGAAATTAAGTGTACAAATGTAGTTAATCAGCTGAGGCATGTTAGGTGTCTGAAGTTTGCCTGTTTAGTTTGTACTGCCTACAAAAGCTAATGTAGTGCTTTTTAGCTACCTCACTTTTATGCCTTGTACCCAGTGTGAAACTAAAGCAGACTTCATACATCAAACATGTCTTTGGCGAATCGACTACATTCGGGGAAGAGAAAATGGTGTAAATTGATTTTTCTCCAAACCATTCCTTTAATAGGACCCAGAGAACGATAGGTCACTTCTAGCCTTCATAACTTCAGAGTGGTTTAAGATACAAACATGATCCACATATCAGGACATTCAGCAGACCCGCCACTAATTAGCAAGCATGACGTCATTGATCTGTGATGTCAGCATCAGTGAGTAATTTGACTCGGATAATCACCTAAAATCCTGATATTATTGCTCTGCTGTTTGGCCTTCATATTCCAACAAAGGGTTAAAGCAGCTACATGATTCACACATCAGATCATCATCAGACTCTGCCTCACCATCCAGTGTTTTCATCCACCTGTGACCATCAATCAGCCAGAAATCCTGCTCCAATCACCCCAAACCCCACTCGCTACTGTTATATTACATCTCTGCTTTTAGACTTCATATTATAAACAAAGGGCTTTCAGTTTACATTGATTTAGAGTATTAAAAATATCTGATATTAAATATGCAACTCAATTTGTCATTAAAAATAAAGACTTTCTTGCTGTGCATCAGAGTTTCAGCACTCAGCATGAATCCAAGAGGACAGAAGATCAATAAAAAACGTGTCCGCCTTATGCTAATTGTTTATTTTTACTCATAACCAACAGAATTAATCACCATCAAAATTGTTGCACTTTCAGCTCACAGACACTCCAGACTAACAATTTCTGAAAGGATAACTACGACTGCACTTGTTCTCAAGATCTCTATAATTAAAAAAATACAAAATTTAGCAGGTGCTAGGTACATTTTTGATCAGAAATGATCCAAATTCATAAAGATATCATATTTCTGTTAGCATTTACATGTCAAATAATGGCATATCTGAGTAGCTCAGGGTCTCCTGAATATAACAACATATGTGTGACTGTCTCATGTAAATACTTCATAACTGTAATTGTAATTGACCCAAAAAATACCAAAAAAAAAAAAAAATCCCTGAAGTTTTAGGTTTCTAATATAAAGTCAGACATGCATAGTATCCAGTTCCATGTACATCATGATGGATTTGTTCTTTTTTGAGTTTATTCAAACAATAATACTTTTACATCTGTTCAAATATGTGTTTATATTTGCTTTTGCTCAGCCCTCTCGGTCTGAAACTCTGGTGGCTTTAGATCAAAAGGATTCATAAAGAGAAGAACAGCAGCACCAACAAACTTTAGTCCTTCTCTGCCCATATGGAAAAAAATATATGGACGTACACCGATCAGGCATAACATGACCACCTCCTTGTTTCTACTCTGACTGTCCATTTTATCAGCTCCACTTACTATATAGGTGCACTTTGTAGTTCTACAGTTACAGACCGTAATCCCTCACAGAGCAGGTACTATTTGGGTGGTGGATCATTCTCAGCACTGCAGTAACACTGACGTGGTGGTGGTGTGTTAGTGTGTGTTTTGCTGGTCTGAGTGGATCAGACACAGCAGTGCTGCTGGAGTTTTTAAACACTGTGTCCACTCACTGTCCACTCTTTTAGACACTCCTACCTTGTCAGTCCACCTTGTAGATGCAAAGTCAGAGACGATAGCTCATCTGCTGCTGCACAGTTTGTGTTGGTCATCCTCTAGTCCTTCATCAGTGGTCACAGGACGCTGCCCACAGGACGCTCTAGGCTGGATATTTTTGGCTGGTGGACTATTCTCAGTCCAGCAGTGACACTGAGGTGTTTAAAAACTCCAGCAGCACTGCTCTGTCTGATCCACTCAGACCAAGGAGGTGGTCATAATGTTATGCCTGATCGGTGTATATTTTCAGATATTTGAAATACATGTCAAATACATTGCAGTCCATATCGAAATACATTCCAAACATTAAAATGTATTTCAGAATATAAACATATTGCCATATTAACCAGATACATTTTAAAATACACTTATTATAAAATGGAGAAATATTACACATAGAAATGCACCCTAAAAAAATAAATGTATGTAAATGTATTTATCAAATACATTTGAAAATACATGAAAATAACTAAAATACTGTCTAAAGCACTTTACTGTTTGGAATAGCTTAATATTTCAAAGTCTCTTCATTTGAAATATTAGTAAATGAACCTTCAACATGGCAAAGGTGAGTGTTGTAGGTGTTGATACACTGTGAAAATGCAGTCTGATGATTTGATATCCTGTTTATTTGAAATACATGTGTACATACATCTTACTGCATATGTGCATGGTTAATGCAATTAACATACAAATGAAAAAATATAATAACAAATACAAGTAAATGCATTAAAAAAATACATATTAACAAATATCTTCTTTGGCCATTTTCATATGTCGCAAAAAAATATATATATATTTGATAAATATATTTGGGTTATGTTTTTTCTATATGGGTATGCTGACAGATGCTGGATGTATTAAGAAGTTCTACTGCAGTTTTAGGACTCAGTACTTGAGGAGTATTTTGACCTCATGCTTTTTTTTTTTAACTCCAGTGGGATTCTGGTAACTGCTTTTACTTCCATGTGTGTCATTAGTCTTTTGAAGAAACAGTGCTTTTCCCTCAATATGGTTCTAGGCTGCCCGACCAGCTCAGCTCAGGTAAAACCACTTCAAGATGTACTTCTACCCCAGTGCAATAAGAGAACTGAACACTGCACAATGTTGGCATTGCACACTGCCATCCAGACACCAACAACACAGGAATAGAGTGTCTACCAGCACCTTTCCAAAACATAATCAAGGGCTATTAAAAGATGTTTACATTCATCTGCACTTTATATTTATTATTAAACTGCACTGTAAATAGAAATACTACTGTTCACATACGTGCAATACCAGAGCTGCCACATTCTATCTACCCTTTTTATTTTACTTATTTATAATTTCATTTTCAAATTACTTTATAGTTTAATTTTCTATTTATTTTTTAAATAATTTTAATTTATACAATCTCTTTTAATGTCTCACATTTTATATTTTACATCAGCCTATATTTTATTCACAGTTTAATCTTTTTTTTGTTTATGCGCCGTTAGGATTGCTACCCAGTTTCGTTGTACCCTGTGCAATGACAATAAAGCATCTTGAATCTTATCAAAATAACAATGTACAATGTTTCTTGCTCTAACTCTGTACTCCAGTTAGAGCAGGTAGTTTTTTTGTGTTGTCTTTAAAATAAAAGCTATTTGGAGTATTTTATTAAGAGTTGCCAATCTGTACATCTGTCTTACAAGAGAACCTGTTCATTTAAGAAAAAAGACATGCCTTTTTGTTAAAAGTCAACCTGTTCGTTCATGTTCCTGATCATATTGAGCACAATCCACCATATCATTTTCATTTAAAAGACAGTATTTTTGTTTTCCTGTAATCTTCAATCAAATGTAATGTACTTTTGCCCACATGGAAAACATCTTTTTGCTTTTTGATTAATCCAATAACCAGTAATGTCATGTCCCCCCCCTGCTGGGCTTTAGTTACATTTAGTGCATCAAATGCCTTCAAAGAGGGGGATAAGACAATCATTTATTATCACCCACTCCAGTTATTTAGTGATACGAAGCTGAAGTCATCTATTCGCTAGCTTCTTGTTCGAATTTTCCCGTTCCACCTTAAATGGTGTAGCAGTTACATTCTGGCGCTCCTGGCGTCAATGCTTGATACTGCCGGACTATTTAAGGTGGAACAGGAAAGTTAGCTAGCTACTGAGAAATTAGCATGCTATTAGTGATTTCTTTTGTGCTTGTTATGAAGAAAACGACCATAATATATTGAAACGACATTAAACTAAGATAGTAAAATGTTTATCGTCATTTTTTAACGGATAAAATTCTCACATTTGTAGGTTTCTTTGGTCGCTCGCACAGCCATCTTGCCGGTCATTCTTTTTTCTCATAACATTCAGTTTGGAGTGTCTCTGAAAAACCTCCGTTTGGAGGGCATGTAGCCCTAACACTTCACCCTACCCCTCTATCTCAACTAAAATCGGGACACCCTACCCCTAGACGTGAACACACAAAACAGAGGGCTAAGGGCTAAGTGGTAGGGGCGAGGGGTGAAATGGGATTGGGCCTTGAAGTCAGTAATCATCCAAATCTTTTCTGTAAATACATCTACAAAACACCTCCAAACCAGCTCAAACATCCAGATCTTCATTAAGATTGTGATGTTGTCAATGTGGTTTAGTTAACAGTATGTCGAACAGTTCTGTGTGACCCTAACGGCAGATTTGTGTGCCTATTGAGTTCTATGGTTTGATAGTAACATCAGCCTCGTAGCTCAGGTTTAGAACTGAAGAAGTTTGTAAATTTGTAAATTAGATTTTTTCCCTAAACTATATTTTAAAGCAGCTATAGTGCTGCTCCTCCCTCTTACTTGTGAGAGCTAACAGCAGAGGAATTGACTACACTCTAAGAAGATGGTTCTTCAAGGGTTCTTTAGTAAATATAGTGGGCCTGATTCACTAAGATCTTCCTAAGTTTTTTCTTAAATGTGTTCTTGAGAAAGGCCCCAAGAAAAAGTCTACGTCAGATTCACGTCAAACGTGTTCTTAAACCGCAGAACTGTTCACACCTTTGTGCTCTTAAGTGTGTGTAGATTCTGTTCTTACCTAAGAACAAATCCCAAATAAGAAAACATTGAAAGTGGGTTTTAAGAAGAAATTTCAAAAGAAATTTCTTTTCTATGTTGTGCGTGGTTCTTTTCAAAAGAACCATATACAACACATTCTCCATCAATCTGAGGAACCATTTCACGATGCCATTCAACCCTTGTGTGGTGTTGATGTGTGTGTTACTCAGTGGTCTGGTGGTCCCACCACATTATTGTTTTTTTTTTAATCAATACAGCCATAACAATTAATGTAAAAATACCAGATGTTTAAAATATCACAAGTGTCCAGTGTAGCGTTCTCCTTTAGCAGCTGTAGCCAGTCAGCAGCCTGTCCATGTTGTCCACCCTCAAACACACACACACATACAGGCGATATAGGAGGACAACAGAGTGAAGGACACAGCACCTCCACACTTTTATTCCCTGCAGGTTCACCCAACACCACATGTGTAATATAAATGTGTGGGGGGTGAACAGAGTGAAGACACTGAAAATGGGTTATTTTATATGTTCTTCACAGGAAATGAGCAAAGGCCGAGAATCTGAGGTTGAAATAATAATAAATCACATATTTATTTCTTTTCGTAAACATTGAAAATGGATCCTACAGACCTGAACACCACACAAGGGATAAGCATGCAATATACATACAGATGCTTTCATATTCTATGAAAATGAATATAATGGAACTCACAGCCTACACAAGACGTGCTTACAATGCGTTACATTACTTATTATTGTCCTTTCTCCTTTCCTTCTTTGTGATGCAGGAGAGGTGGAGTAGATGGTTGGAACGAATACCTGCAGGCTGGAGTTGCTGCGCTGAAGGGTTGTAGAATAGGCTTCGTCCTTTTAGAGGCAGGATTTGTATTCTGGACCTCAAGGTTGGTGACAAAGAGACTTTCTAATGCAGCCCAGTAATGCATTCACTGTAAACAGAAACACACAAGGTATGACTCTGTTTACTAAAGATGGCATAAGACAGTATTCACAGAATTTTGCACAGATACATGTAATATGAAGGGTTTATGTGAGTTCACATCTGGATTTATGAGTAATGGGGAATGAATTAGTTATACAAGACTCACAGGTTCTGTAACAGTATAGATGTGTACCTACTAGAATGAACTGGCTTTGGAAATAATTTTGAGCATCAACTTCATAGTTTTTCACCTGTGTACAAAGATGATGACATTCAGTGGTGTCGATGGACACAGAACATCCTGAAGTATGACCTAACGGTGGTGCCGCGGAGAGAGAGAGTGAGGAGAGATGGAGATGGAAAGTCACAGCATCCACAGTGCACTGGATCTCATCAGCCCTCTGTTCACTCACTCCACCCATACACCGTATTTCAACACTGTTTTGCTGACTAGTCTGGCTTGTCAGAATTCTGGGTCTCTACCAGAACACAAGTTTGGAATTTTAAAGGGGAATTCCACCAATTTTCTGTTCTGCATAATTTGGTTGTTAAGATGTGAACAAAGTCATTTGGAGTAGTTTGATGTGAAATGGTTCATTGTAGAGAAACTTTCCAGCTCAGATTTCTTTACAGTGGTGGTGAATCAGTGGTTGCTGCTGGTGCTGGCTAACCATTTTGTATTTTTTATTTAGCCCAAGAAAAAGCGAGGGATGGTGAATCCTCATCGTCGAAGAAGCGAAAACATGACGGCCACCGTAAGCTCAACTACGTGCTTGGAAAGGGAGCAGTGAGGGTATTCAATTGGTTGCAATCTGCAACCTCACCAGCAGATGCCACTAAATATCACACACTGCACCTTAAAAATACAGCACCAGACTACACTGTTGTAGCCAATCAAGTGAAGCAGCTCGTAAACAATGCTGAATTTGCGACCATGCTGATGTTATTTTGAATGCATGACAAAAACTTATATCCATAATTTGAATATTTATAACACCAGTCACAAACATTTGAAATCAATCATGCACTCTAATTCATGTATTTTAGCTACAATTTCTTATTAGGATGAGTAGATTTTGGTCAATGTTCTGATAAGCTTGTTCAAAGTAAAAGTATCAACCAAGATAAAAATATCCTGCACTGATAAATGAGTCAAACCAATGTAAACTGCATGTTGTCATACTGTGGTAACATATACTGTATTTGTGATCTCTACAAAACCATAAACAGACAAACTTTGGGAAAGGGGAGGCTAGTTTGACATTCAAGGCAGTTACTTTCTTCTAGGTGGCACACAGCCACTCAGTTCCTCAGTGAAATCATAACAGATCTAGATGTCATTGCAGAATTTATGTCCGCACTTGTCAGGAACCCCATGAATGATGTGAAATTGTCTTCTGAATTCCAGAAGGGAGTGCATTTACTGATGAAACAGTGGAGACTTTCCAAAAGCACTTTGGGCCAGTGGACTTGGCAGGATTTGTGAATGTACACACAGCTCTTTGATTGGACTCCACCATAACCTCAGCCAGGTAAATATTCTGAGACGTTGGAAGGAAACAAGTTGAATAGCATAGCCATATGGGACATTGTATTGCTTGATAAGAAGTAGGCTACATAACCAAACAGAGTGAGGTACAGGCCAAAATAACTGGGGAACAGGTGGGGAGTAAGGTAGGAAGGATTAATGTAACCGCGAAACAGTACAATAGAGATTGTGTGGGTGAAGTTGTTGTTATAAGGAAGGGAGGAGAAAGTTCCAGTGTTTATACTGTAGATCTTAGCTGTACAGATTTGTGTTGAGGCCTCCAAGCATGTTCGGTCTGCCCTAAAGGCAAAAAAGACAATTGCTAAGGATGGTAACTGTTTAGAAAGGCCCAATATTGTCACAAATATGATGAAACACATTAAATAAAAATATTTTCTTATGAAGCAAAGTTTGTGCTGCTAGCTAGAACGGCACTGCAGTCAACTGAAACCAGCTAGCTAGTTTGGAGAGATTGTACAAATAAGCAGTTAATGCCAATAACTGATACAATACAAAGCAAAATTTAGGCTCAACCTAAATTTTATTGTTGATAGGGGTTTCTAAACCAGTTTTAGGGGGGCTTCATCCCCTCAAAATATTATTTAGCCCCCCTAGTTTCGCTGGTCGCTTGTCAGCTAACTAACATTAAGTTTACGTGAGGTAAAGAAAATAAAGCACATACTTTAGTGAGTTGTTAAGACTTTGAAGAAACTTCACAGATTATTTGTTTCATATTTCTGTGAAGAATTTCAAAACAATCACACCAGCATTGGCTATATATCTCTTTTATCATATATAGCTTTTACTGGGGCATGTTCAGTCTCAACACGTTGTGAACTGTCTTCCTGTGGATTCCAGGTTGAACAACTTGTTTCGTCGAAACTGTGTGCAGCGGGCTTTGAGGTACATTTTCTCTCATTTGATGGGTGTGTCAGAGGTGTTACCCACAGAGGTGTGGGCTCGAGTCATGACTTGGATTCGAGTCCGACTTGAGCCATGAATTTGATGACTTGAGACTTGACTCGAGAAAATCAAGACAGGTTTGCGACTCGACTTTGACTTCAACACCAATGACTCTGACTTTGACTTGGACTTCAGCCTTATGACTCGAAACGACTCAAGACCCAAAGTAAAAGAAAAGTGGAGAAAGTCTGACCGCAGACTGCTACACTGTCAGGTTCCTTTTATGTGAATGGATTCATTTCCTGCCATAAATCTGATACACAGCAACGTCGTCAGATGTCTGTCACTGTGCTGATGCTTGGTTTATTTTACATCGGAAGACGAGTGAAATGTTTACAATGCAGGTTCACCTCTATAAGCTGGGAACAAGCGCTGCATCAACAGCATCAATGCGCCCTCACTCAGCACTTAAACTCTCACTGGAGAAACTCACCAGGCGGACTGACCATTTTCCTCATGGTAGCAAAACAAAGGAAAACAGCTCTGTTTGACCGATTTTAACAGCTTCTGCACGTAAAACAAGCGCAACATTCACCACAAGGCTGAAGTTCACCAGCAGCTTATCTGAATTTCCCGTTCCACCTTAAATGGTGCAGCAGTCAAGCACTGGAATGTAACTACTGCACCATTTAAGGTGGAACAAAAAATTCAAATAAGAAGCTGCTGGTGAAAAAAAGTCAACTTCAGCCTCAACTACAGCTTCATACATTCACTATCATTTTGCTGTCTTTTCTGTAAACTTTGTTCAGTTCAGTCATTTTGTTGTTCAGTTCAAACTATTGGTTGATTTTAGTTGACAGAACTAGTTTTAGTGCTGAGCTAGTATGTATTTTAATCCTGTGTGCCTAGAAAGAATATACAGCCACACACTACTAACATGTTGTCATTAAAAGGCTATAGTACTGTTACCATTATTCAGTGTTATGGCCTTAAATTAGCTGCAGAATACATACTGACTTGTTTAAGACTCGAAGATTAGGACTATTGACTTGGGACTCGAGACTCGCCTTCACTGACAGCAGCAATGTCTATGTGATGGGGTACCTTATTAAAAAGGCAGTGCACACAATGGATTCTAATAAAGTCCTCTACAAATGCGGCTGCTGCAGCTTGTGAAATGCAGCTATTGAAGATATTAGAAGACATGTTTGTCGTAACTTATTATATTTAAACCCATTTCATCGGGCTTTGAAAATTCTTTGAAGAGGACGCCACACAATGGAGTGTCCAACGCACCAACATTTGTGTTTAAAGAAATGTTTTACAACGTTTTGTCAGGCTAAACGCAGCTCTGGTGTTGTGTTGATCGTAAAGCAGTTTTATATCCCTGAATTCCTCAGTCAGATTTTTGCCAGTTCAAACAAGAGAAAGAACTGATTAATCCTTGAGTTCTTATAAATCTGAGTGTAATAAAAGATTAACATTACTAAACACAGAGAGAGAGGGAGAGAAAGAAGCTGGAGACTGACAGAGCTGAAGAAGCAGGTCTGATAAAGGTTGGTGATCAGTACAAATGAGTGGGTGTTGTTTAAGCTTTCAGTTAAAATTAATGCTGAATTTGTAAAAATGTTACTACATTAATATATTCTAATCTGAGAGAGTGAATAAAAACAAATGAGAATAAATTGTGTCTATGAGCATGTCACCCAGACTATTAAACATGTTAGCACAATGGCAGAACAAATGACACTGATTACACAAACTGAGACTGAACTCATCTATAATTTGTGTATTTGACTAACATATTTAGGAACTGTAAATATATGGCATACACTATATGGACAAAAGTATTGGGACACCTACACATTACATCTATGGGAGCTTTTATGACATTCCACTCTAAATCCATAGGCATTAATATGGAGTTGGTACCACCTTTGCAGCTATAACAGCTGACACCCTTGCTGGGAGGCTCTCTACAAGATTTTGGAGAGTGTCTATGGGAATTTTTGCCTGTTCATCCAGAAGAACTCTTTAGTGAGGGATTCAACAGGGGATAGGCAGTGTGCACTTCAGCAATCTGTGACCCCACTCTGTGAGTTGGTGTGGTTTCCCGCTTCTTGGCTGAGCTGTTGTTGCTCCTAGATGCTTCTATTTCATTTTGATCCACGTGTTAACACTGGGTGTGGCTGAAACACCTGAACTCAGTAATTAGGAGGAGTGCCCCAATACGTTTGTCCATAGAGGATATATTAAGATATATGAACTTCCCTTATATCCAGCGTTGATTAGTCACATACAGACATCTATGTGACGTATATGCCAACTTATTTGAAATTGGCCGTTTTCAAATATGGGACAGAAGAAGAAGGGAAATAAATTTCATATGTTAACTTGTACAAACATTTGTATATTTAAAAATAAATGATTTGACATTTATTTGAACATTAAATGAATATTATTCATATCTATGGATGGAATATATTAGTCATATGTGTTAGCTTCATGTTACATATCGATGTTGTCGGAACAGAACCTTGTATCTCCATTTTTTACATTTTTCAGTTTTTGACTTAATTTGAGGGCGGCGCGGTGGCGCAGTGGGTAGCGCTGTCGCCTCACAGCAAGAAGTTCGGTTCCCGGCCGGGCGACCAGGGTCATTTCTGTGTGGAGTTTGCCTGTTCTCCCCGTGTCTGCGTGGGTTTCCTCCGGGTACTCCGGTTTCCTCCCACAGTCCAAAGACATGCAGTCAGGCCAATTGGACATGCTGAATTGCCCCTAGCTGTGAGTGTGTGTGTGTGAATGTGTATGTCTGTCTGTCTGCCCTGCGATGGACTGCCGACCTGTCCAGGGTGTATCCTACCTTCCGCCCAATGACAGCTGGGATAGGCTCCAGCACCCCACCACGACCCAGAAGGATAAGCGGATTAGATGATGTATGTATGTATGTATGACTTAATTTGAAAATGCCTGTTGCCCTTTACATTATATTTAAATTTCATGATGAATGGACCAAAAGAAACGGCCAAAAATGACTTGGAAAAAAGTCTGGTTCCACTGACTTACATTAACAGTAAAGTATGTTTTGGAGATGCAAGGTTTTGTTCCGACAACAGCAAAATGTTTTTGTGTTTCATTTTTCATTTTTTACTTTAAAAAATCTTTCGGTGATTGTATCAGACACATATTGGACATACAGTGTATGTACAATCTATATATTATGCATGTCTGTCCAATATTTGATACTTACATATAGGTATACTACAACTATGACCATATATTTTTAAATGTATTCCTGACCCTTTATGATATATTAGCATATATGGTCATATATCATATTGTCAAATGGGAAATACCTGTGTGTGATCTGTGATCTGTGTAAGTGGACAGATATGCGGTTTCAGTGTTTAATACACTGTGAGGAGACAGATGTTCTGTGTGCTAACTGGACCAAATGGCCATTTTTTTAATATAGTTTCTGCCTGTTGCTGCTCGATATGTTAATGATGAACAGACTTTTGTGGCCATTAAGACATCCCCCTGGTGGTGCATGCCTCCAGACCCCCTTAGTAAAGGCTTAGCCCCTCTACCCATAAATCTGAAGTGACGCCCTTGATTGTTGACATGACTGAGATACAGAACCATAAAATGTGACTTTGGAAAACATTTGACTAAACTAAGTTGAGTAAACTCAAAAAAAGAGCAGCAAATACAATTACCTTAAAGTTTTAAGTTGCCGTGATTTTTCACAGTGAGAGGTGATAAAGTGAGGGATAATTTTTCATTTTGTCCAGAGTGTCACTCAAATGAATCTAGTATAATCTTCCTAATTAGAAGTAGTTTTACTAACAGCGAAGCTGATAAATGCTTGTAAAAACATAGCAAATGCATTAGCAGAGGGAGAAGATGACTCTATGGTGTAGCTGGGATGTAATGGTCTGTTATTTGAAAATGGTTAGGATGTAACAGAGTACAAGTATGGGAAATACATATTCAGAATACAGAAATTAAGTATCTGTATTCAGAATACAGTTACTTTTACATTTTTAAAAGAATATTTTTAGAATTTTTACCCACTAAGTAGAAAAAATAATGCAATCTTCAAAAGAAACACCATCAATTCTTGTTTATTAACTATTAGAATCAGTGCTTGCATTAGATGAATTCTAAAGAGGACCTCAATTAACAGGTTCTTTACAAAGAGTTCCTGCTAAAGACTGAGTAGACTGATAAACCAGTGATGAAGCAGTTATTAATCTCAGTGTTACTGAACTCTGTTGCAAAGAAGTCCTGAGAGGCCATGAGGTACTTACAATTTTCTGAATTGTTATCTTGAGATCATGACTTATTTGTCTTGTGGTGTCACAACAACAAAAGTTGTTTTCTCAAGATAACAACTTATTTGTCTCGTAAACTCATGATAATAAAAGTTGTTTTCTTGAGATCACAACTTATTTGTCTTGTGATCTCAAGATGACAAGAGCAGCTTTCTCGAGATAACTTGATAATCTTGAGATCACAAGGTAAATAAGTTGTGATATACAGAAAACAACATTTTTTATCTTGTGATCACAAGACAATTAAGTCATGATTTCAAGATAACAGTTTAGAAAGTTATAACTACCTTTTGGCCTCTCTGGACTTCCGTACTTTTGAGAGATGTGCCTTATTAATGTGTATTCTAAATATATTCTAAATGTTTTCTGAATATGTTACTTTTTATGTATTGTAATGGAATAAGTTACTGAATACATTTGTTACAGCCATCCCTACTTTTTCAAAGTATTTTGCCTAAGCTTGGTTATTTATTGTTTTGCTCTGAGATGTACATGTGTATAAAACTCCTCCACTCTCTCTCTCTCTCTCTCTCTCTCTCTCTCTCTCTCTCTCTCTCGCTAGTGCACGTTTTGTTCCTGTCATTTATTTTTATATCTCAGTGATGAGTCTTTTCATCCACGCACACTTATGCTGTCTCTCAGGTGCACAGATAACAAGCTCAGGGTCACTGACAGTCTTAATAAAACACACAATGAGAAAGATGTGGGCGTCTTAATGTTCCTGACCTTAGACCATTATTATAGCTTCAACGTCATTCTCAAAAGGCCAAGTGTCCTAATATCGTTATATATATATATATATATATATATATATATATATGGAGAGAGGGAGAGGGAGAGAGAAAAAGAGAGAGAGAGAGAGAGAGAGAGATAATATAGCCCATCTGAATGTTACGTCATTGCCGTCAGCCTAAACAATGGTAAGAATTTATGGTTACTTTTATTTTGCTGTTAATATATGTACAGTAAGGTCAGAAGCCACCCTTAACAAATTTCATTTGCAGTCAAAACAGCCATTAATCAGTATCAGGAACAAAAGCAGAAAACTATATACATATATATATTTTTTTTTTCTATTATTTATTTATTAATTTTCATCTTTCAGCAATAGCAAAGAATACAGAAATCATTGAACCATTGAAAAAAGTATATGTATATATAGAAATATAGACATTATAAATAATAAATAAATGAAAACAATTATAAAAAACTAGCAAAGAAAAAAAATTAAGCACAAAAAAAAAAATTCAGTCACAGTATGTATGTCTGTTTTCTACATGGTCAAGGGACATACTCTGGGCTGGGCATGTGGTCAGAGGTCCATGAGTGGCTCCCGTGTTCTCAGAAAGATGTCCCCCTTATCTTTTAAACAGTAAGGTGCTGCTCCAGTCATGGCGTTTCATTCAGAATTGTTTTGAGCAAATGAAATGTTGGAGATCTTTGTTGGTTCCAGTTAAGCAAGATGATTTCTTTGCTATGTATGAAATGATGCCAATCAATCCAGGTCCCCATTTAACAGAAATGGGGTCTGGAGTCCTGTCCAGATCGGTTCCAAAGAGATATCGTTTTGGTGTAGAGGCTAATGGAATTTCCAAGACCTTGGCAGTCAGACTGTGTACCGCTTTCCAAACGTGTTTTAATTTTCTCCAGTTCTAAAAACATGGATGATTGACCCAGTACATGTTTGACAATGATGACATCTAGAAGATGAGTTAGGATACATCTTATTTAAATGGATCGGTGAGGTACATCCTGGGCGTAAATTTATAATTCTGTTAAATATTTTATTACTAGATAATAAAATAAAAACATTCTGACATATACGTCCAATCCCATTTCACCCCTCACCCCTACCACTTAGTCATTACCCCTCCGTTTTACACATTTATGCCTTTTGGTAGGGTGTCCCGATTTTTGTTGAGATAGAGGGGTAGGGAGAAGTGTTAGAGCTACATGGCCCTCCAAACGGAGGATTCTCAGAGATTCTCCAAACAGAGTGTTATGAGAAAAAATGAAAAACAGGCAGGATGGCTGAGCAAGAGACCAAAGAAACCCACAAAAGTTACGATAATCATTATTTTTTCTTAGTTTAATGTTGTTTCAATGTATTTTGGTCCTTTTCTTCATAACAAGCATAAAACATGACTAGTAGTATGCTGATGTCTCGGTAACTAGCTAGCTAAATTACCATTTCCACCTTAAATGCAACAGTTACATTCTGGGATGTAGATATACATACCTAGATGCCGCGCTGTCTGTTGTTCGCTATCTGAGTCAATACCCCTGCGTGTCCGCCATGTTGGAGAGGTCAAGATGTGACCAAATTCACTTGTATCGAGAGATGAAGAGTCTCAGGATTAAATCGGCCACGACTTCCTTATTACTCAACCGATTTTCACCAAATTTGTTTTGTTATAATCCTCAGATGCAGATTAATCTAGGCGGTCTGCTCTCGGGAGCTTTTATTTCTTTAACAGCTGATCGTGCTAATTAACTGTCCAGACCAGCAGGAAAGTATTCAGTCTGCACCTGACATTAAAAACCGAGTTTAGCGCGAGAAACACAATCAGACATCAGCAAATCCATCAATGTGTGAATCACTTCTAATCTTAGTACACATAAAAATAAAATAAACCCCCAAAACACAGTAAGAAGGACGAATAAGCTAAAGTTGGCTTCCTATTCGCCAGTTTCTTGTTTGAGTTTTCCCTTTCCACCTTAAATGGTGCAGCAGTCACTTTGTGGTGCCTGAAGCTGCACCGTTTAAGGTTGAAAGGGAACATTCAAACAAGAAACCATCTAGGTATGTATATCTATGTTCTGGCACCTCAGGCATCAGAACTACTGCGCCATTTAAGGTGGAACAGGAAAATTTGAACTATTATGAATATCTACACGGATTAAGGAACGCTATAACTTAGCTAGCTACAAATCATTAACCATCACTGTAAATAAATAAATAACAACATCATAGAGTTAAGATCCCCTGAATAGATGATTAAATTAAATAAGCTTAATATAAAACCAGATCACATCAACGGGTTCTCTGTGCCTCACCAACCACACGGCCATATCTACACATAAACATCACACAAACAATACGCATCACACTAACATGAGTGTGGATCACTGCGGTCCCTCTGTTATATAATCCTATCCCACTTTCTCACTTTCTGAGAGCAATATTCTTGAAATAGTTTAATTTTGGACAGTATCTTTCTTAAATTGCCACTCTGTAATGGTAGTGAATGCTGTCCAGCAGCGATGTTGACCACGCTAAAATGGCAGCACCGTTGACGTGCCTGGCTGGACCCAACGTGGCATCTAGGTATGTATATCTATGTTCTGGCACCTCAGGCATCAGAACTACTTCACCATTTAAGGTGGAACGGGAAATTGTGAACAAGATGCTGGTGAATATCTGACTTCAGCTTCATGTCACTGAAGAAATTAGGGGTGGTTGATAATAAATAATTGCACCCCCTCTTCCTTTAAAGGCATATGATTCCCTAAATTAAACTAAAGCCCATCAGAAAAGTTGCTGAACGTTACCCTCCTCTGCTGTCTCTGCAGACTGGTAGGGACACTACAGAGCACCGCTAATAACCTGTTAATGAAGTAATGTTCTCTTTATTTGAGGATTTCGTAGCGGAAGGTTTCAAAAACCAGTTCCAAGGAGCAAGGTGACACTCAAACAAGGAGTAGAGGTAAAAATAGGAAACGGGATCAGGCCATAGTGTCCCACTGGTCATCACTAAAAAAATGGTCGAAATCTTTTTGCCAAACATACTTAAGTGGGGTCAGGGAAGAGCTGTGATTGTCTAAGAGAGCCTAGTAGTCCTGTCCTTTCCAGAGTAGTAATTCAATGACAAATTTGTAAGTATTTATAAAAACCTGTTTTAGAATTTCAAACTCTAATCTCAAATCTGAGAAAGATTTAAGAGAACCTTCGTTTCTTCCAGAAAGACTCAGGAGGCAGGAATGAAGGAGGACAATTTTTTATATCCTCAGTGGAATTTTACAAGTTGAAAGATAATAATTCAGTAGAAATTAAAGAGTCTTTGGCGTAGGCCCCGTCCTCGGTCCAGGTCGAGACCCTCGCTGATCCTGCCAGATAGAGACGGCAGGGGCAGAGCCTACCCCTGGACAACCAGACAGGGACCGAACTAGTGGTGGTGGGGAGGAAGGAGGGGAATGTCAAATTGTAGGCACCTGAAAGCAGCACAGTAGGTACGTAAGTTGAGTCATTTTAAAGACAGGTGTAGGTCCAATGAATGAATGACATAGCATTAGAGTCTTCTGGGCAGGACTTTCGCTAAAGCTTCCATTGAACAAGTTTCGAACCTTACATACCATATTCTTTCCACCTTGTAAAGAGGGACTGACCAACTGAGGGTGGCATGTCTGGATTGGAGGATAGAGGAGCTAACCTGGATATTTTAACAGAGGAACCACAAAACTTCTTTACATCTTGCCAAGCCTGAAGAATATTTCAAATGATCTATTGATACTGAGTTTAATGCATTTATACAACAGTTAGTTCCAGTTCTAAACTCTGATTGGCTGAGCCGCGTTTGAAACCGTTGTAAAATCCATGATATACCACAGCTATGACCGCCTCACAACAGCAGAATTGTGTATTACTGCGCCATGGCACGAAAAACCCTTCTGCTGTTGATGGAATAATCTTTGACTGAAATGCTGATTGCACAAAGCACCGAGTGAACTGATGAAGTAAGAACTCATTTTTAAAGACTTATTTTCTTTACTGGAACTAGGCTGGTCAGCTAGCCAACAGGCTAAAAGATGCTAAACAACTCCAACATTAATATCACAGGCTTGAATTAAAGCACTCACAATATGATTAACTGAAAAACGGCAGAATAAAAGTCTAAAGAATGTCACCCGAATGGCTTATGTGCTTCAAATGTCCGTGTTTCAGTCAGAAGTCGCATCAAACCCAGGCTGAATCCCAAACGGCTCCGTACTCCCTAGCTAAATAGTGTGCTCTGTTAACATTCAGTTTAGAAATTCTAGTTTCTGCTGTCAAGTATTGCACTGCTTGTTCAATATGAATGTGTATGAATCCCAAATGACCATTTTTAGCAATATTTTGTATTGTTGGGGTGCAGTATTTAAATTCCTATGTAGTGCACTATGTAGGGAGCAGGGAGCCATTTCAGAATCAGCCCCAGCATGAGAAAAATGTGTCATCAGACTGGCAGAAGATGACTCGTGGTGGTAAGTTGGTGACCAAAAAGTACTTAGAAACTGAAAGTTTTTGCATTAAACAGTGCTGTGTTATCATATGTTCACTGTTATATGAAAAAAAAAAAATCATGAAATGTCTGCAGTTTACAGTTTTTGGCAACTGAACATTCTTCTTAGCAATGACACTGTACTCTAAAGGAACTACATTTCTTGGTGGAATATTTGTTTATGTCAATTATTATGAATAATAACTTCAATAATTATCTAAAACATAATGTCTGTTAATATATTTTATGTTGGCTGCCATTTTATAAAAGCAATAAGCCACTCGAGACTGTGCGTTACTGCGATTTTATCACGGGGAAGGGAGTTTTAGGCACTCTGCTTCTCAAAGGACACCCTTCCCTGTGATAAAATCGCAGTAAGCCACGGCCTCTTGTATATATATATATATGTAAATTCAATATCTGTGCAGTGAGCAGTTTTATGATCTTGTACCCAACCAATCAAGCCCTTCGTCTGGGCAGCCCAGTAGTACAACCAAAAATCTGGGAGTCCCGTTCCACCTTTCCCTTTAGATTAAGTTAAGGTTTTTGGAGCTTTTCTGGGTGAGGATTTTTTCCAAATAACAGAGCTTATAAATTTGTTCATAGATTTAAAGAATGCCTTATCCAAATAGCAAGGCAGTGACTGGAACAGATAGATTAAACATGGCAATACATTCATTTTTATCATGTTAATTCATCCTAGAAACAAGATAGAAAGCAGATGCCAATGTTCCAATTGTTCCTTGATCTTTTTAAGTAGCGGGGAGTAATTTATAAGAAACAAATCTGTAAGTTTAGGAGATACATACCCCTCCAGTTAAACCCACTCTGCCCATGGAAAGGTAGAAATGCTCTTAAGTTTACTAGAAATTGACGAGCTCAGTAAGCAGGCGTTAGATTTCACTACATTAACTTTATAGCCTGAGATCCTTCCAAATTTGTTGATGAGATCTATCACTACTGGGATTGATCTCTCTGGGTTGATTAGGCACAAAACGATATCATCAGCGTACAATGAGATTCTGTTCTGTGTTTTCCCAGCGTCAATTCCAGAGATTTCCCTACTGACCCGTATGGTTTCTGCAAGGGACCAAATTGAGTAAGTACAGAGATAATGGGCACCCCAGTCAACAGCCTCTATATAAGCTGAGCTTTTCAGAAGGGGTGCTGTTCACACATATTTGAGCTTATGGGTTGTTAAACATAGATTTGATCCAAACATTGGCCTATTTAATTTAGTATTTATTGTGTCCACTCTTTATCTTTATTACAGCTTTCACTCTTTTCAGGAGACTCACTTTCAGTTTTTCAGTGAAATCTGCAGGGATATTTTTCCACACCTCCAAAGTTCAGTCTTAGAAGTTGGTTTCATTTTCTGCATCTCATGATCCAAGTAAACACATTCAGTGATGTTGAGGTCTGGACTCTGGGGTGGTCAGTCCATTGTTCAGTTTCTTTGTTTGATGTGTCCGTCTCCTTTTCACAGTGAGGCTTCTTGACAGCTACACATCCCTTCAGACACATAGCGCTGAGTCAGATCTGAAGCAGCTTGATTTTCTCCTCTCTCTCAAAGGTGAAAGCTTTAAGTGCTGTTTATCTGATGGGGACAGGTTTGGTGTCTACCAGGTCTTGCACAGCTTCTCTGTTCTTTTAATGCTTTTTGAGGGAAATTGGAGTTCATAGTTCACATACAGCAATTTAAATCTAAAAATAACATGTCTACTGTAAAAGTTAATATAGTATAATATGTATTGATCTCTGATTTATATGTCAAAACACACAAACAAACAATAATATTAACAGGAATAACAATGTCATTTTTTTTAATAATATAATAATAATGTCATTCAATATAAAGACATCAGCAATTTTATTCCCTTTCTGTAAGTGAAATTCTAAACCTGATCTGTAAATATTTAAACAAAATAACTCCATAATGAAGAAAAAGGAAGGACTATAAGAACTGTTGTTTCACACATCAACAAATGATCATAATACTGTAAATATGTGTTGTAAACATTTCCTCTTGTAACATACAGACAGGGCAGGTTTCTTTTCCTCTTTTTATTATTATTGATTATAATAAACAAAACAACCAACCACTTTGACTTCAGTTAGAGTGGTTGCTAAGCTGTTGCTTGGCCACTACTACAGAATCTGAGGGGGTTGCTAAGGTGTTGCTAGGCCGCTACTACAGTATCTCAGGTGGTTGCTAAGATGTTGCTAGGCCACAACTACAGAATCTGAGGGGGTTTCTAAGGTGTTGCTAGGCCGCTATTACAGTATCTCAGGTGGTTGCTAAGGTGTAGCTAAGTCGCTACTACAGTATCTCTGGTGGTTGCTGAGATGTTGCTAGGCCACTACTACAGAATCTGAGGGGGTTGCTGAGGTGTTGCTAGGCTGCTACTACAGTATCTCTGGTGGTTGCTAAGGTGTACCTAGCCCCCTACTACAGTATCTCAGGTGGTTGTTAAGGTGTAGCTAGGCTGCTACTACAGTATATCAGGTGGTTGCTAAGGTGTTGCTAGGCCACTACTACAGGATCTCAGGTGGTTGCTAAAGTGTTGCTAGGACGCAACTGCTTTATCTCAGGTGGTTGTTATGGTGATGCTATGCTACTGCTAAGCTGACCCAGATAGTCGCTAAGGTGTTGCAGGGCATTGCTATAGTATCCTAAGTGGTTGCTAAGCGGTTGCTTGGCCATTGCTATGTTGCTAGTTTGTTGCTATGGTATCCCAGGTGGTTGCTATGTGTGCTATGTGAGTCTGTATGTAATGTCTCTGAATGTCTGTGGGAAAGGTGTCCTTTGTGGCGGTTTAACATTCATTTCCTAAGGAGGAAAAAAGATTGTTTGATCAAGCTGTATGAAAACTTTATTTCTAACAGTGTAAGGAGAATAATAAGGGGGATTCATTGAGATAAGCTAATCAACTTGAAGCAAACCTATTTTGGAGATATTCGTGGCTGTAATGCTGTTAAAAACATAATGCCAGAGTACATGTGATGTGTGCCAGTAATATTAAGCTTTCCAAACTTTGCCAGTAGCATTGTTGCTTCTAATTTTTCAGAGAATAAATGCGTGGTTTGGTTAGAAGGTTTCTCATGACTGATGGTGAAAACCTTTCAGGGGTCAATCTGGCTTGGACCACTCTGGAGTAATCCAGTCATGAGGGGCCTGACAAGATAGGCGGACCAACATCAAGAGGCTACAGAATATATACAATTATGTCATCGATACTAAAACCTGTAGCATCCTTTACAATAAAAGAAGCATGCTTAAGTGCATCAGTAGTGTATTTGAAGTATACAGGGAACACCAAAATGTAACTCATTGTATTTTATAGAAATACACTTATACCTTTCCGTATTTTCAGAGTATTTTTTAGTTAACACATATTAAATTGTACTGTAATATGCTTTAAGTAAATACACTTGAATCAATGTATTTCTTATCATTCTGAAGCATGCTTAAACAAATCACATTTAATTGTCATCAACATAAAGGTGTTATTTAGCAAGTATGTGACTTTAAAATGCTTTATAACATTTCATTTTAGGTGCAATATAACTCAAACTAACTAACAATTAAATATGGGTATCAGTACACCTAAGAATATACATTTAAAATATATTTTAAGTGTAATAGAACTTGTCTGTCTCTTAACAGTCACCTAAGTTAACTTTATCGCACCTTAAGTTGGTCCAATTTAGTGCAGCACTTCTAGGTACAGAAGGTGTGTTTAAACATTACTTAAATATAATTTAAGCATATATATGTCATGTATAAATATTTAAAAATAATATATTTAAGTGTATTGAATGTAAGTGCATTTTAGTTGCAGTATAACTCAAAATGCATTAAAAGTGTATCAGTTCATCCAGTAGTATACTTATGATATACTGTTACAGCTATGTCTACAAATTACATACTCAAATATACGTAAGTGCTATTTAAATCCAAAAAGCACTTAAAAACATTTAATATACATTTAATCATAGATTAATTACAATTTTAATACACTTAAGTTGAAGCATACACATTTAAATACACTTAAATATACTGAATGTTTATGAAGTATATTTAAAAAGCGTAAACATTAATAATATGTATGCATATGTACATAAAAAGTGCATAGAGCTTTCATTTCTATTTCCATATACATGCTCAAATATTTGCACAGTGCAAATAAATGTATTATTTTGCAATAGACAGCATCAGAATTTATTAAAGATGAAAAGATAAATGCAAAAGTACAGGATGTTACATTTTATTTCTCTGTATTGAAGACATGTCAGTACCGTAATATACTATACAAAATAATACAGAATTTCAAACAATCTAATAAAAGTTAGTGCACTTCACAGCATTTCTGCTGCTGCAATCGTCTCTGCACCTAATAGATCTTCTGCATCACTGTACGTGTGTTCAGACCTGCTGGCACTTTGATATACTTTTTAATATCTTTTAAAAGCCACATGGCCCAGATATTAGATCTGCACTGCCGTGATGGAGACAACAAACATATCCTATTGGCAAGGAAGAAGCTTTGTCCACGGTACGCGGATCAAAACACAAGCCAGACATTACCTGCCAATTGGGTTACAAAAGCTGCCAGTTCTTGCCAGTGGTGTTCAGATTCGTAGATGTCCAAGCCATTACGTGCCATAATGCTCGGATCCCAGCTGAGCCTCCCATTACTCGTTGATAAGATTCGGATCGGGGCAGAGTGGGCGGTAATGCCCCGTCTCATTTTAAACAGATAAGGGAAAGCTATAGGGAAGTCTTTAAACCCTCGCCGGAGATGAGAGGGGTTCAAGCTTAAACTCCCCCCAAGCCTGGAACAGATGTATGAGATCAGAGCAGAGGTTTGTTAGCGTGCTACAAAAACTAACTCTTGAAATTGAAACTCAGATATAGCCCAAGAATGAGCCCCTCGTGTCCAAGTCTCCAGGCACATTTGAGACATTCTTCATTATTAATTGGTAAAATATTTGTGGCTATGTGGTTGCAGCTGACCAAGGCCACTGCGAAGACCAAGACTGCATTTTCCACTTCAAGGCCCATGAGATCAAAACTACCTCCAGCTCTGGCAACCAAACACAAAAGAGATACATTCATGGACTCAAGGCCTGCATCTGTTCTCTGTCACAGTCCCCACAGAGACCACCCTGCATTTATGTAATTTCCAGTCAAAATGGCCATTGACCCTTGAGTGGTGTTGATGTGTTTTTTACTCAGTGGTCTGCTGGACCCACCGCATTATTGTTTTTAAATCAATACAGCCATAACAATTAATGTAAAAATACCAGATATATATTAAAATATCACAAGTGTCCAATGTAGGGTTCTCCTTTAGCAGCTGTAGCCAGTCAGCAGCCTGTCCATGTTGTCCACCCTCACACACACACACATATACAAACACACACACACACACATATACAAACACATACACACATATACACACACACTAACAGCAGGCCATGTGGGAGGTGAACAGAGTGAAGGACACTGAAAATGTGTTATTTTATATGGTCTTCATAGAAAATGAGCAAAGACCAAGGAATCTAAGGTTGAAATAACATTGAAAATGGATCCCACAGACCCCAACACCACACAAGGGTTAAATTATATTTAATAAATCATTGTCAGTGACAAAATGTTCATATTGGGTGGCCCATACAACATGAATGATATTCCATTTCAGGGACAATGCAGTCAGATTTGAGACTGTAGGAAATAAGTGGAACCTTCAGCACAATACAACAAGTTATAAGGTACAGTATGTTCAGTTCAGTCCAGTTCAGCCGTGTACAGCCAAACGCCAGTTGAACTGCCAGTTCGTTCTGGCGTGCAGTGAAGTCAAAACGTGGCTTTAGTTTTTGTCCATGCCTTTCATGATAATGTGTGCACACAGAGGCGGCTCTGGGTGGGAGAGTCATGCTGTGGGGCTAAGCAGCAGGGAGCCGCTGTGTCTAAAACCCGTGGCTCAGAGCATATCTGTCACGCGCAGAAGAGCTGAGTTCCAGCATTTCATTACATGACCCAGAGCAGGGCTGCAGTCCCCTCCACGGCCACAGCCACAACCAAACCCTCCTCACTCCCATAGCTAATCAGGAATGGATGAAATGCCTTCCAGCAGTTAATTCTCCCTACCCCGATCCTAATCTCCGTGTGCCCCCTTCCAATTAATATGTATGTCTGCTCCTAATGACCGTGACGTCTTTAAAATCCTTCACTTACGTAATGTGCAGCAGCAGTGGACATAAAGATTCAGAGCATTCCATATAGCAAGCACATGGACTGGTCATCACCCAGACATCAGAGTTGATAGCAGTGTTCTCACAATTACTCACATTACAGAGCAGCGCTAGTAGCCTGTTAATAAAGTAATGTTCTTTTTTATTTGAGGGTCCCATTTCGTAGGGAAGATTTCACCCAACCGAAGTGACACTTGAAAACAGGGGTAGGGGTAAAAATAAGAAATGGGATTGGGCCTTAATGTCTTGTTCATTCTGTCCAAGAAGGACAATAAGTCAGAGGAGAGCATCTCGGTCTCTTCTGCAGTCGTTTTCATCAACTGGATCCCAAATGAATCTGGGCTCTGTGTAATATCAGGGGGCATAAAATAAATCTGGCTAAATCAGGAGAACTGCAGGCTGAAGAAGAATGAACACTGTTTAACAGCTTTTAGCGTTAGCTAGCTAGTTGAGGCAGCTGGTTATGGACATGTTAGCTTCAAGAAGCTCACGTTTGCTGTCGTGGCTCAGGAAACTGACAAAAAAACAACCTTGTGTTTTGTTTTCTTGCCCATTGATTCAGTTAAATCAGTTTTTTGAAAGTGTGTCGTTTGATGTGATCACATGATGCATTATTGTTGTTTTGACTGTTTTATGAAACTTGTTCCACAAAGTTCCATGAACAGCTTGCAGCTGTTGTGGCTGAGTTTCGAATGAGTTGCAGGACCCTTTACATTGCGCAACAACAAGTGCAATTTAGGTACATGTAGGGTTCAAACAACAAAATTTGCATGAATATTTTCACCATGTAAAGCCAGCCATATCTATCTGTCTATCTATCTATCTATATCTTAAATATTTCCTAGTTTATCTTTTCTTAATAAATGTTTCTGGAATTTTTTAATCACATGATTTGTTGTTCTGTTTTCCATTTTCATTGATCGCCTTTTAATTAATCATCAACATAATAGATTACTCAATTACTAATATAATTGATGGTCACAGCCCTGTGCTTCTTATCAAATACAGACACTGTTGTATGGTGATAAATGCGTACAAAAATATATTCTCCTGAAATATTTTGTTTTTTGCTAAATAAATTTTAAAAAATTGAGCAAGATTTTTTATATAAACAACATACAAATCTGTCCTACGAACGAAAACATGAACTTTCTGGCACCAACCATTTATGAACAGTTCAGCCAAGATGAGTGCAAATGAAACAAATCTCATATCTCAGGTTAACTGTAATGTACTGAGGGGCTAGTTGAAATAGTCGCTATAAAGTCTGGTAAATCAAACCCAACTAATGCAATTCTATGTTGTTTGAACCAGATCAACAACCAGAATACATTAAAATAGATTCATCAAAATAAAGATGATTAGTGAAAAGAGGCTGTGTCAAACTCTCAGAAAAAAGGTACTAAATTGTCACTGTGCTGCCCCCAAGGGTACATCTTCAGTACCTTAAGTTATTATACTGTAATTCATTGTAGTGTTTTTTTTTTATTTTAACTTGTATCAACTCCACTCACCCTGTCTTGACACCAACTTTTTTATTATTCTGTTTTAAAAATATTGGTTATGAAAACTTACAAATATGTATGTTTTCTTCTGGGAAAAACATATATAAGGTGCATAATTTGACCAAAAAAAACACTGTTGTACCTTTGAGGGTAACATTTACAGTGTATACCTTGATGAACAGTTTATGATGTGTTTTTAATAAATCTGTGCATAAAAAATTATTTTTTTTAGAATGGATTTTTTCATTGAATTGATTAGGAGGCTTAGATGTGACTGTAACAGCCAGACAAGCTGCTAGGCCACCTCTGACCGCTAGGAGGGGCTGGAGATCCAAGACTGAGTAATTCGAGCTGAGCGGTAACAGCTGAGGGCACCCTACTTAAGGGGTGCTCACACACTGCTCGGTGCTCAGTCTTGGGCTCATGCTGCTATGCACGTGTTGCTCTGACTCAGCTGGTAACTGCAGTATCCATTTAGAGTCTTTGCTTTATTGTTCTCCAGCATAATTATTAAAAAAAAATAAAGAAGGTTTTTGGTTTCAGTTTTGGGAAGCTATTAGTTTGGGTCATACTATTAAGTCTTTAGCATGGCCATTATGCCCTTTGGTGGCATACTGCATAGCATGTTAGTCTGCAATGTGGTGGTTGAGGCTTCGAGCCCCCCATGACCAGCTGCTTTCCTTGTTCCCTTTTTAATTTGTTCCTTCTCTAGTTTGTTTTCCCAGTTCTTTGCGCCTTTTGTTTCTTTTCTGAATTGCACCTTGTCCCAACACTCAGTTGCTCTGCACTTGAGGCCGTCCTCTAGTGTTCGCCAGGTGGTTTGTCTTGTAGCTCCCGACTACTAACATAAGAGTTGTGAGTTCGATCCTCACTCAGGGTGCGTTACAGTGGCACTGCATTAAAACTACCTCCACCATGTGGAGGCTGTACTTTAGACTGTCTAGCTCTCGCTTTGAGTTATTTACAACAAAATAGTTTCCAAACAGTGCAATATTGCAGCCAGTGAGATGTTGAGTAAAATAATAAGACTGAATTCTGTGACTTTTACACACAACTCAGTTATAACACTTATAAAAAGTTGCTTTTATGGTATAAAACAGGGTAAATTATGAGAAATATCC
The DNA here is from genome assembly GCF_904425465.1 of Colossoma macropomum. Lineage (NCBI taxonomy): Eukaryota > Metazoa > Chordata > Actinopteri > Characiformes > Serrasalmidae > Colossoma > Colossoma macropomum. Next base: position 56,193,764 of record NW_023494792.1, on the reverse strand, counting down.
ATCTGAATGCTGTCAGAATTCACTGATGAGGTTGCTGTTGACATACAATAATGTGATTAAAAGCGTGTTCTGCTTGAACCTGTTTAGCTACATGAAAAGGTCCATGTTGTATTTTACACCATGTTAGTTTGTGCCCCACTCTCCCCTTCCTCTGAACCAGGGGTCACCAATCCTGTCTGCACTGACAAGACTAAGACTAACTGATCAAATTACCTGATTAAAATAAGTGAAGTCAGCTTGATCGGAATGAAAACCTGTAGCCACACCAGCCCTGTGTGGATAAAATTGGTGACGCTGCTCTCGACTATGTATCATACATGTATTCCCTGCTAAAAAAAAACAGCATAGATCAGCATGGGTCACCAACAAAACCAGCATATGTTGTGTTTTGGATGCTGGTGTGCTGGTCAACCAGCTTGACCAAGATGGGAGCAGCTAAACCAGCAGCAGACCAGCATAAACCAGCTTTTATTTATTTTTATTTTTATTTTATATTTAGCAGACCAGTTTAGACCGGCATGCATTCCATGTTGATGATGGAAACAGATCAACCACTAGAAAATGCTTCATGCTGCTCTGTGCTGTTTTTTCAGCAGGGTTCTAAATCCCTGAGATACATTCCAAATACACAGAAATGTTCATTATGAAAGCAACATCAATAAGTTGTAATAATAAGTTAATAATCCAAAAATCAGATTTTGTCAGTAATCTGATCAATATGTTTATATGCACTTGAGTAATCAGATAATGGGAAATTCCAGGTCTACATGAGTCAGACAGTAATCACATTTCTGCTTTGGAACCAGCCAATAAACTCACAGAAGAAGACGTGACATAAATGTAATGTAAAACTCAAACTTCATGCCGTGGCTTTTTGTTCAAACATCGTGCCACTTTACCTGAAAATATGAACACACATCATCTAGAAGATCAAGAATATTTGAATCCTTCATGTTGTTAAGCATGTGGTTGGTTTCAGTGTCACTCCAAAAGGATTTTGTTGCCATCTCAGCGCAACGCTGCTTGCTTATTTCCGGTACCGCCGCCTGTTTTTCGCACATGTGCAAGCTGAGAAATCCGAAAGAAATCAGAGTAAGAGTTTACAAGCACTGAGAAATCTGATTACTGAGCTAAAATCTAGCTCTGTTTATCAGATTTCTTAATCGGGTTTCTAGACCTTACTTTGATCTTAGAAATCAGAGTATGCTGTTTACATGACCATTTGAATAATCAGACTGCAGAAATCTGATTATGATTATTGAGTGCATGTAAACACTCACTGAGAAGGATGGAGAGACGACACTTAAAAGTAAAAACTCTCACTGAATATACATCATTTCTTTATTTAAATCATTCATATTTACAGCAAATGTGATCAATGTACCAGAAGGCTCTGAGTATATCAGTCAGCCCAGCTTAGCCAAATGTTTAAACATTCAGTCAACACTGATGGGATTTAGGCTTTAGGCTTTCGGCAGATAAGGGAATCTCTGCGGACTAGTAAACAAAGCTTGGTGATCACACACTCACACACACACACACACACACTCTTTAACACACTCTCTTTTGTTCCCACACACAATGAAAGAGCTTCCTGGCATAACTGTAAACAACTAAGACTGATGTCGGCCTGAGGAACAAAGCTTAATCATGCGCTAGAGCACACATATGTCCAGCCATGAAACATGAGGACTGAAACACGTCACGGACACATAGCCATGAAGAAAGTGCAACATCAATATCAATCGGCTAACACACTAAAATTAGAGGCTAGCAATGAAGTCCGTTTCAGCCGATGGGAGCACAGTAGCGATGGATCGTTTGTGAATGATTGGCACTTTTCGAGCGGCTCATTGAGGTGAACACTGGGAGTCATTCAGTCATGCTTTCAGAAGTATTGAATTTTGAACAGTTCCTGGTGAGAGACAATTTTACCTCGCCTTCAGTGGCAATCATTACTTTTACAAAGTCCAAGTTTTAGAAATATCAGTAATATCAAGATGTTACTGTCCTTAGCTGTGGGGTTTTTTTTTTTTTGGAAAAATGATTTGTTATGAGTGTTTCCGAAGTGCTTATTCTGCCATTGTGAGGTGCAACTCGAAACTGAAAGGTAGTTCTTTAAGTACATCGCTAGATAAGTTTGGGCACCCTTGTTGAATGAATTTTGTTGATTTATTTTTATTTTAAAGCAGCCTTATGCATTTTGCTTTTGGGCTCCCCCTACAGTTGCAGGGTATATCTCACTTTTACACCACTGTTGTAAAAACAAATCATGCTGTGAGCCCTCCTCTTGTACACGTGCATTTGTTAAGAAGCTGAAGGTTACAGAATCCGTCACGCAGGCATATGGATGCTACAGATTACACTTGCGATATTTCAGTTGTTTCTTTGTGCAAATAACCAAAATTATGAGTGTAACCTGTAGCGTCCATATGTCTGACGCATGAGCATGCAAAGGGGAGTCTGTTAGGGACACGGAATTTGGCACAACAACCACAAGAGAAGAGAAAGAACCATGTTGACTTACAAGTACAGTAAGTAGTTTTAAAAGATTTTAGTACAGAAGGTTGCAAACTTTCAAGTTTAATTTGGCGTAAGAACTCTGACCAAGATTTTTGGCATGAGATGAATTAATTTCTTTGCATGCTAGCCTGAAATGGGACTGAGGTTAGGCGACTTTTGGCATCCAGAAAAACTACAAAACTTCTGTGAGACAGGGGCGACACAGATAAGGTTACGCCTTGCGTCGCAGTCTTTCAAAAATAACACTGGCAGTGATGTAACTTACACTCTGCTGTCCGATTTTCGTTGTTTTCCTGTTAGCCGTGAGACTGTCTTACATCCTTTTATCTCCTTTAGCTCTCGCAAATGAGTAAAAGCCAGTCTGAGATTTACTCTTGCTCGGTCACTCTCTCTTTTTCTCTTCCTAGCTTTCTTCGATGCCATCTTCTTTAGTCTTTTGGCAGATTCTGCCATGATTTCCATGCTGGGAATACTGACCTGGCTTCTTCTCAAAGCAGGCTGAACAGCCATAGTTGTTGGTGCCATAAAGCATTATGCAGTTCTCACAAGAGTTCTCATGCCTGCTCCTCCAAAGTTACATAGCACTATAGCAGGCGTTCCAGGCCCAGAGTAGACATGACAGAGCCATTCTCTCTATTATAAGTCAGTGTACCATCAAAATGATTTTATTTTCAGGTAAAATTGTTTTATAATGTGGCTTTAGGTGAAAATATGTTAACACATCATGTGATAAATAAATAGTGTGTGCTTAAATTAGCAGAAGAAATTTAAGATTGTTCACTGTGGAAGATGTGTTTTTTGCCAAACTTTTGCATTCAAAAATAGATGAAATAGTTGAAACCTCAGGGATCAGGTTGCAGCTCAGTGTACTACAATCGAGGGGTGTCCATTCTTATCCACAAAGGGCCAGAGTGGCAGCAGGGTTTGATTTCAGCAAAGCAGGAGATCACTGAAACCATTTGATTGAAGAACTGGAATCAGGTGTGTTCTGGTTTGTTTGAAATGAAAACCTGCAGCCACACCGATGGCAGGTAAGATTGGACTCTCCTGTTTTGATCTAAATAATCTTAATAGGGTACAGCTTGATCACTTTTGAGTCTTAAATAAATTTTATCCAAGCTTACAGTGTTTAAGCTAACTGAAACTGGTGCAGAGATGCATGCACAGAAAGGTTAAGCCTATGTATTTAGGAGAACAACTGAGCCAAAGAACCAAAGACAAAAAGCTCTGAAAAAAGCTGGCTCCTAAAAAAGGCTTGGATTGTCCATGTTAAGTTCAGGCTATGCTGGAAGTGTATGACGTTTTTTCTGCTTTCTCCATCTTGCATGCCTTCAGTGACATGCAGGGACTCAAACACCAGCCCTGCAGACAGGGTTTTGCGGATTTTCAGTGAGCGTGTCACTCAGAAAACAGGCTGGTGTGTTTTATATGCTGCTGCTGCTTAATGATTCCACTTTCACAGTCTGCATCCTGGCTGCACAGAGACCACGAGAGATGAAATCTTAAGACGGCTGAACTGTTTTGCTGCCGACTTTGTTCACACAGCCACATTCATATTACACCAAATCAGAAATATTTACATTCATTATACATTTTCATCTGTCTTCATTGATTTCTTTGACTGATTTGTCTCTTTTCGCAAGCATGCATTTCCATGTCAAAGGAATGTCTCGCTTACTAAATACTACTAGATATCTGTTGTCGTAGAACATCTGTATCCGTGCTTAAGCCTAAAATAGACTTCACTCAACTGGCCAATATAGAAAAACTCAAATTGAAATTTGTTGACTGCATGAGAAAGCATAGTTTAAACTGTCAACCACAGGCCTATTTATTCACTCACTGGAAACTTCCTGAAGTTATTGACTAGGCTGATGCCCAGGCCTGTGTGATGATAATAATAACAGACATGCTTACTTCATTCTGTCCAGAGAATACGTTTGCATAATATTTAGAAGTATTTCATTGTGTGCCAGTATACTGTTTGGTGTTGTTGTTGTTGTTGTTGTTGTTGTTGTTGTTGTTAGGCAACCACAGTCAATACTGTCATGGCCTAAAAGTGGCCAAGGTAGCAATGGTACCTAAGTCATCCCCAAAACTGTGATGGCCTAAAAGTGGCCTAAAATGTTGCTGTTACCAAGGCAATCAACACTTTTGGGGCCCAAAAGTGTTCCTGTTACCTAGGAAATCACAGTTAACTCTGTCTGGGCCCAAAAGTGTTCCTGTTACCTAGGAAACCACAATCAACACTGTTGATAGCCCAAAAGTGATGTTGTTACCTAGGCAACCATAATCGACACTGTCATGGCCAAAAGCATTGCTGTTACCGAGGCAACCACAATCAACACTGTTGACAGCTCAAAAGTGCTGTTGTTACCTAGGCAACCCAATCAACACTGTTGATAACCCAAAAGTGCTGTGCATACCTAGGGAACTACAATCATCACTGTTGACAGCCCAGAAGTGTTGCTGTTATCTAGGCAAACATAATCAACAGTGTTGATGGCTAAAAAGTGATGTTGTTACCTAGGCAACTACAATCAACACTGTTGACAGACCAAAAGTGTTGCTGTTATCTAGGCAACCACAATCAACACTATTGATGGCTCACAAGTGCTGTTGTTACCTAGGCAACCACAATTAACACTGCTGTGATCCAGAAGCGTTGCTGTTACCTAGGAAACCACAATCAACACTGTCGACAGTCCAAAAGTGCTGTTGTTACCAGGCAACCACAATCAACACTTTTGATAGCTCAAAAGTGCTGCTGTTACCTAGGAAATCACAATCAATGTTTTGGCTGTTACCTTGACAACGACAATTAACATGGTTGTTAGCCCAAAAGTGTTGTTGCTGCCTAGGCAACCTAATTCAACACTGTCATGACCAAAAGTAGCTGAAAAGTCTTCTTGTTACAGGCAACCACAATCAATTCTGTCAATGCCCAAAAATGGTCCAAAGTCTTCGCTGTTACCTAGGCAACCGCACTCAATGCTCCGACCAGCGTGGCTGTTAACTAAGCTAGTGAACCAACATAGTGACCCAAAAGTGTTGCACGACTAAAACGCTGTCCAGGCCCAAAAGTAAGTAAAGAGTAAACATGGCCATGTCTAGGACTTGAGCGGGATGTTGTGGCTGGCTCTGCGAGGGAAGTCCAGCACTACAGATTGGCTGGACTTGCGGGAGTTGCATGGTTCCTTCCATGAGTCGTAGGCACCGGCGGGGTTCCGGGCGGCAGGCGCTTTGCCCACCATGGTGGTCCTCTGCACGCTGCCGTCTGAGCCAGAGCGGCCTGAGCGGCCAGGCTGCCAGCACGGGAGGCAGCGTAGGAAGTCGTGGAGGAGGTGACCGCTGAACAGCATGTAGATCCAAGGGTTGCAGCAGCTGTTAAGACTGGCCAGCAAAGCTGAAAGGGTCACTGCCGTGTTCTCTGAGTCTGGAGGGAGGAGACAGGGGAGATGAGGGATGAGGAGAGAGACCAGGGGGTGAACATGAGGGGAAGATAAACTGTAGTGCACTCGTGGAGGAGTGTTAAATGAATTGTTTTCACATCTCAATATATTAAGCAGCCCTGTCTGGAGCACAGCTCAGCCAAAATAGATTAGTTTGCAGGAAAATGCATGAATTCAAATTTAATTTAGCAAACAAATCAAATTAATTAACATTTTAGTTGCATTTCATGTAAGTTTTCCTAAAAGAATTACACAACAGTTACACAGAGTTTATGTTCGAAGTGTGGAAAAAAAAATGCCATCCTCACCATTCTTTTTCTCCACACTTCCTTAGAGCACTTATTGCACCAGAGTTAGGAGATACAAACAATAAGCCTTGGAATGATATACACATGTGCAGTGTTATCTCTTGAGCTAAAACCCACAGTGTCCACCTAGACATAAACAAACAACGAGAGCTGAGAGAACTCAACCTCAAGGATTTTTCAGTGCGATAAGAAGCTGCACAGTGTCCAAAATGACAAAATCCAGAGATAAACTGTACTGTCTGCACATTTGTTAGGTCACCCTGGATAAGTGCATCCAAATGAATGAATCTAAGGCTATATATACACAGCAGGTGAAAAGTGTCCCAAATCTGATCTTTTTCTTCATATGCGACACAGATGTGTTGTCAGTGTGTCAGTGTGAACAACAAAAACACACTGAATCTGACATTTTCAATTCCGATTTGAGATGCTTTTATATGTGGTACTGAAATCTGATACATATCTGATATGCAGCAATGCGACACAGTCTGAACAGCCAGATCGGAATTCATGCAACTCTTACATCAATCCAACTGGACATTCGTCATCATTTTGTGCTGCTGAGACCTCATAAACATTTAGGCTGATGTTTCTGTTCCAAACAATTAGAAGAGACTTATCCGAAACACCTCAGTGTTCAGAGAGATTTCGAAAGAAATTACTGAACGCAGCCATAGGAGAACGAGGCTGCAGCATCAAGAAAAAGTTTAAAGAATCCGAGGACGCAAACCAAAGAAGTGACCGTGGCCGAATAACGTGCACTTTTTACGGTGAGCTCAAACACAGTCTGGGTGATGAGCCCAGCTGTCAGTCAGTGAAGCTTCATGATGGCTCCTGTGACGCTGGCGAAGATGAAACCTTCGGGAGCGACTGGCGTTTGTTCATAGTCGTGATTGTTTAGCTCTGGATGAGCCACGTGAAGCTCTGTTCTTTTGCTCATGCGGATCAGTTTAGGAGCTGATCTGTTCAGACTGATGTCGCATACAGATCACATTTAAAAAGATAATGTGAACAGCCAAACAAAAAAATCGATTTGGTGAGAAAATCAGGTGTTTAAAATAAGGATAAAGAGGTCATATAAAAATGAATTATGTCTATTTGCGGTACAAAAACCTATACAAACATTTTGTGTGACCTCTGGGACAAAAATAAAATCCAAGAAAAATACAGAATATGGGTCCTTTAAATTCAGCCTCTTATTCTAAATGTTCATCGTTTCTGTATTTACTGGGTTGATGCTTTTACAAATCCTATATCAAGCATGATCATTTAGTCACTGTAAAAGGTTATTTAGACTAGTGATTGAGTTTCTCAAAAATTTAAGCCAATCAAGTTGTTTACTCTTTTAAACTGAGAACATCTTTCTGAATGCTCCATCTTTATAAGCTACCTTAAGTGTATGTGATGCTTTTGTATTTGTTACAAGGATCCAAGCTGTAGAAATGAAATAGAAACATGTCATAAGAATTAATAGCTTAAAGTCACACTGCAAGAAATGACATCTTAGCAAGTGAAAAATTCTTAAATGTAGTCAATATATCAATAATAATAATAATAATATTATATTCTTATATTCTTATAATATTCTTCATTATGAGATTTATTTTATGAAAGTATCTTATTCTAATGACAGATCATTTTACTTGTCTTAAGCATTATTTCTCCAAACAAGATCGGCCAGTGGAATAAGATAAAATAACTTAAAACAAGTCAAAATGTATAGAAACAGGTTGAATAATTTTCTTATAGTCTTACAACAATCAATAAGTTGTTCAGATACTAAAACGGTAAGATTTAAGGTTTTCATCTCATGTGTGATTTCACTGGGTAAGGTGCATAAACCCAGTGATATTAAACCAACTACAATACTCAAGTTACTTAAACTACTGATACACCCAGACTTAAACCCAAGATCTTTAAGTTAAATAATAAATATGAGTGTTAATGGTGATTCCCTTATGCCAAAACATTTAGGGGTGTTTTTTTAACCTTTTGTCCATAACCATGATATGATATCTTCAGAAGACTGCCACACAAATGTATTGAACGTTTTGGAATAGAGCACCTTTATTAGACACTTGACACTCTGAAACCAATTATATTGAACTCAACTGAACCACTGACAAATTAAGTTTAACCTCATACCAAGCCATGGTCCCACCAGCACGCCCCAAGTTTTATTATATACTTCTATAAACTAAGAAAAGCTCCATTAGTTTGCTTTGAAGTCCCCGTAGTTAAGGAACGATAAGTCTTAGTACGGAATAAGCCTGGAATGTTAAGGTGTTAACCAATGACATTGTCAGGTCAGTGAAATTAATGCTATTTATCACTCAGTGCTAGATCAAGTCAGTGAAATCAATGATATTTATGACAGTTTAAGCCAATGATCAATTAAGTAGCCCATCATATGTCAGTTTAATCAATGATAAACAGAGTTAACTATAAAAGTAGAGTTACTTAAACCTCTGACACATCAAACCAAAGATATTTAAGCTAATAAACCAATGATGGTGGTTCCCTATGCCAAAACACACTGGGGTGTTTTTTTAACATTTGCCTGCATTCATGATATAATAAAGACTTTCATTTCCAGAAGAGTTCCATGGAAATTCATTACTGGCTCTTTTGGACCTCTGTTTGTGGAGCACCTTCATCAGACACTTAATAGCACTTTCTTGTCTGGAACCAATTTTGTGTAACTCAGTTGAACCACTGATAAACAAAGTTACCCAATGACATTGAAGACAATGAAATTAGTGCTATTTATGTCAATTTCAGCCACCGATCAATGAAGTTAATCTAATGTGGTCTTAACAAGTGATGCACTGAGTTAAAACTACAACAGCCAACAGTTACGTAAGCCACTGACACATTAAACCAAATATATTTAAGGTAATTACCAATGACGGTGGTTCTCTGCCAAAACGTTTAGAGGTGGTTTTTCAACGCGTGTCCTTCGCCATGATATAATAAAGACTTTTTCATTTCCAGAAGAGTGCTTTGGAAATGTTACTGGACGTTTTGGAATGCTTTTGATAGAGCACCTTCATCAGACACTTGATAGCATGTTCTACTCTGGAACCAATTTCGTTTAATTCAATTGAACCAATTACATTGAGGCCAGTGAAATCAATCCTATTTATGTTAGTTTTGACCACTGCTTAATGACATCTAAACCAATGATAAACTGCAAAGCTGAAACCACAACACTGAAGTGGTGGTTCCTTATGCAAAACATTTTAAGTGTATTTTTTTAAACATTAGTCCATAGCCATGATATAATAAAGACTTTTTAATTTCCAGGAGAGTGCCATGGAAATGTTATTGGACTTTTTGGAATCCTGTTTATAGGGCACCTTCATCAGACACCTGTTAGCACTTTCTTCTCTGGAACCAATTCTGCATAACTCAGTTGAACCACTGATATATGTGAACGTAATAACATTGAAGTCAGTGAAATCAATGCAATTTATATCAATTTCAGCTACTGTTTAATGATGTTAACCCAATTAGAAGTCTTAATCAATGAAAAACTACAACGCTGAAACAACAGTAGCCAAGTTACTTAAACCACTGATCCACTAAAAAACATATTTAAGTTAAGAACCAATGATGGTGATTCCTTACGCCAAAATGTTTAGGAGTGTTTTTGTGACATGTGTCCATAGCCATGATATAATAAATACTTGTTAATTTCCAGAAGAGTGCCATGGAAATTCATTACTGGCATTTTTGGACCACGTTTTATAGAGCAGACGCTGATGAATCACTGATAAACTAAGTTAACTTAATGACACTGAAATCAACTTAACTTAATGAAATCAGTGGAATCAATGCTATTTATGTCAATTTCAGCCAAATGTTTAGAGGTGTTTTTTTTATGTTTGTCCATAGCCATGATATAATAAAGACTTTTTACTTTCCAGAAGAGTGCCACGGAAGTTCATTACTGGACTTTTTGGACCCTTGAGAGAGACCACCTTCATCAGACACCTGATAGCACTTTCTAATCTGGTACCAATTTTGCATAACTCAGTTGAACCACTGATAAACTGAACTTAATGACTCTTAATGACACTGAAGTCAGTGCAATTAATGCTATTTATATCAATTTCAGCCAAACGTTTAGAGGTGTTTTTTAAACGTTTGTTTAAAAATAGCCATGATATAATAATGACTATTTTCTGCAAGAGTGCCATTACTGGACTTTTTGGACCCCTGTTTATACAGCACCTTCATTACAGCACTTTCTACTCTGGAACCAATTCTATTTAACTCACCTGAACTGATGACAAACATATACATCAAATAAACTTTAATAAAACTTTACACTTTAAAATCCCAGGTTTATTACATAGTACAGCTTATTATTCAATAACTACACAGACTGCAATGCAAACTACACTCTTAAAAATGATGGTTCTTCAAGGGTTCTTTAGTAAAGAAAATGGTTCTATACAGAACCATGAACACTTCAAGAACTCTTAACTCCTTGAGACCACCGGTGGTTCCAAAATGCATTTTGTCATATTCTTCATAACTTTCATATTTCATAAGCTACATTCAAAAGGTGGGGGTCGTATGAGAGCTGTAACTGTCTTCTCTCCAGTCAAATAGATGGGTGATGTAATTTTAAACCCTTATAATAAAAGAAGCTGAAAGTCGACCCATTTTTCCGCAAATCTGGTCTATAAACTATAAACAGATGGCGTCTCTTCAGTGATGCTCTGTAAAAATACAAAGAGCGTCTAAGATTTTTGGCTTTCAGCAGTAAATTGTAAGCCTATAGCAATATGTGCATCATAAAACACATGTTCTGTTAATTTGAGAGGAGTTTTTACAAAAAAAATAAAAAATAAATAAAATAAAAACTTACATTTATTTCATGCAGTTACTGAATAATTTGCCTAATGATTTGATCACGTAAATTCAGATAGAAAAACCAAAAATACACCCTGGAGAATAAGAGGTTCTTTCCATCGTTAAATGGTTCTTCAGATTGATGGAGAATGTGTTGTATGTGGTCCTATTTGGAGCCTTTTTGATGAAGGTCTTATGTAGCATCCAAAAGGGTTCTTCTATTGTTATGATGTCAAACTTGTAACGATAGAAGAACCCTTTTCGGTGCTATGTAGAACTCTTTTCAAAAAGGTTCTCCATCAGTCTGAAGAACGTTTTTACAATGTAAAGAACCATTCAATTATGCAAAGGGTTCTTTGGGTGTTCGTGGTTCTATATGGAACCATTTTCTTTACTAAAGAACCCTTAAAGAGCCATCCTTTTGGTTCTTTGGTTCAAGTGTGCAGCTCTGCTGTTCTTAGGTTATAGAAGTGTGTGGTAAAACTTTGGGCCCGCCGGTGGACCCTGGCCATTTCCATTAAGTTAAGAACCAGTTGTGGTGGTTCCTTATGCCAGAACCTTTAGGGGTGAATCAGTGAAGTCTTACCGTGCCAGGAGAACTCCTCGTCCCACACGGACCACATCTGCACGACGAAGAAAGGCGCCCAGCACACGACGTAGGCGAGCACGATCACGAAGGTCATCTTGACCGTCCTCAGCTTGGCGCGCGAGATGGTGGACACGCCGCTGACCCGCGCTCTCCCCACCAGCGCCCCCACCGCCCCCGCTTCTCCCCGCGCCTTGCCCTTCACGTTCCTCCAGATGCTGCGGCAGATGAGTCCGTAGCAGAGCGCGAGCGCCAGCACGGGCACGAGGAAGATGCCCGCGGCGATCCACGTGACGTAGGCGCGCACGCCCCACGGCTCGATGAAGTGGCCCCAGCAGTCGTAGACGCCCGAGCCGGGGCGCACCTCGCTCAGCGAGAAGATGAAGTACTGCGGCGCGCTCAGCACCACGCTGCACAGCCACGTGGCCGCGATGGTGGCGCGCGCGCGCCGCGCCGGCCGCCGCCGCAGCGTCTCGAGCGGGTGGCACACGGCCAGGTAGCGGTCCACGGTCATCATCACGAGCATGTAGGCGGACGCGAACATGCCCAGCACCTGCGCGTGCTTGACCACGCGGCACAGGAAGTCCGGCCCGTAGAAGCGGAACGTCACCTCCCAGCACAGCTGCGGCAGCACCTGGAAGAAGGCCACCACCAGGTCGGCCAGGCTCAGGTGCTTGATGAAGAGGTGCACGCGCGAGCCCTTTTTGTTGGCGCGCCGCACGGCCAGCAGCACGCACGCGTTGCCCGCCACGGCCACCAGGAAGGTCGCGCTCAGCACGCCGATCTCCAGCTTGGCCACCTCCTCATTGCGCCCGAACGGGTCGCCGCTGCCGTTCACCGCCGCCTCCGCACTGCCGTTGGCACCCCCGGAGCGCATCGCTCGCCCGGGAGATCAAGACGCGCACACAAGTCTGGATTCCGCGCGCCGCTCCGGCGCCGTGGAGAGCCTCCCGTGGGGCAGCGCGTGCCTCTTTCCCTCCGTCATGCGTGTGGACAACAGGGGGACTCCCTCGTTGGATGGCTCTAACGCGCGCGGTTTTGGCACCCGGGAGCGCGCAGAAGGGCGCAGATTGCTGGGATCGGACTGGGGCTGGAAAACTGCGCCAGCTGCCCGTCACCACAAGACGCGCGTCGCCTTTCTAAACCCGGCCCAGCCGCTCGCGCTTAAAAAGGAAGCCTCAAAGTGCCGCCTCCTCCTCCTCCTCCTAATCCCTCCTCTCCCTCTCCTGAAGACCCCGAGTAACAACCGTCAGGCGCGAGCACAGTCCTTCTTCTTCTCTACAAAACAAGGACCAAAACGCCCCCAAACTCGTCGTTATCGACGCCTCATCAACGTCGCCAAATTCTCATTCATGCGCAAAACAACACGATGCGCAGCCAAGCTGTGGAAAACAGCAGCACCACAAAACACCCCTGCTGAAAAAAGACCATTAGAAACAGCCATTAAGATTAAAACCTAATGGGTTTGCTTTTTAATGAGAATTGGCTAAATGATTTCCAATAAATACCACATTTTCATGCAGAACACCTTTAAATCGCATTAGGGAACCCATCAAATGCACTTAGAACCAGCCACTGATTGGCATTGGGGTGAATCAGTGAAGTCTTACCGTGCCAGGAGAACTCCTCGTCCCACACAGACCACATCCAGCACACGATGTAGGCGAGCACGATCACGAAGGTCATCTTGACCGTTCTCAGCTTGGCGCGCGAGATGGTGTACACGCCGCTGACCCGCGATCTCCCCACCAGCACCAGTCACCTGTTCAACCATTTGGGTCCTTTACATAGTGCTATCAACCCCTTAAAAAGCCAAAACACATTACAAAACCATCAGGAACCAACAGAAACACTTAATGGTTTCAGTGTTTTTTTTTTTTTAGCAGGGACGATGGGCACTGTGGCACGCACACATTCAAAAAAACATGAAATCGCTCTGTGGTTGGTTTTATTCCATTTTCTCTCATTGAAGTTACTTGAAGGGGAACTCCACCAATTTTGCCAAATTACTCAATCATTCAGTGGTTTAGATGTAAACAAAACCATGCAGAGTGGTTTGGTGTGAAATGCGCCAGAATTGTTCACCATTATAGTACTAGGAACCAGACACTGGCTACTGGCTACGTCCCGTAGCTTTTGTTTACTGTTTATTTTTACAGTTTTCTTACCTATTATTGAAGACTCAGAGTGTGCGGAAGACTTTGAGAGGGTCTGTTGTGTGTCTTTCAGTAAAATTCAGTGAGTGGTCAGGTTGACTTTGTAAGTGTTTGATTGGTCAGTGTAATCTTTTGCTTGTTTTTTCTCCCCCTCTTCATGTTGTCTTTCCTCCTGGCCTTGCTTTCCTTTGGTGTGCGTTTATTATGTGCTTTATGGCTAAATTCCATGCTGATTTATGCTGGTCTTGTGCTGGTTTAACTGGTCACCCAGGTCATGCTAACATCCAAAACACCTCATCATACTGGCTTTCTTGGTGATCAGCCATGCTGGTCTATTCTGGTGTTTCTAGCAGGGCTGCCCAGTCACTTTGATGTCAGTGCTGTTTACCATGTAACTTAGTAACTGCTGAGCGTAATTCTGCAACAGGTCAATGGTACAATAATAACTTATTGAAATGATGTAGATCTAACTTTATTTCATTCATTTTATGTCTTTTTACCACTGTGATTTCCTTGTATTCACTGAGTATGTTACTAAAGTGAACATCTTAAAAGCTACTGAATCCAGTTGCATAGAACAACGTGACATGACATATTTGAACATTTGTATTTAACATTTTAAGGTAAATATATAATATATAATAGTAATATATAAAATAGCTTGTCCAGTTCATTAGGATTTACTCAAATCACTTCATTGCTTGAATGTGATTTGCTTGAATTCATTAAGTACAACCCCAATTCCAAAAAGACTGGGATGCTGTGTAAAAAGTAAATGATTGTAAATAAAAACAGAATGCTATGATTTGCAAATCTCATAGACCCAGATTTTATTTACAATAGAACTTACAACACATATCAGATGTTGAAAGTGAGACATTTTACCATTTCATGAAAAACAATAACTCATTTAGAACTTGATGGCAGCAACGCATCTCAAAAAAGTTGAGACAGGGGCAACGAAAGGCTGGAAAAGTAAGTGGTACTAATAAAAAAACAGCTGGAGGAGCAATTTGCAACTAACTCATGTGACTGGGTATAAAAAGAGCATTGTAGAGAGGCAGAGTCTCTCAGAAGCATAGATGGGCAGAGGTCCACCAGTCTGCGAAAGAGTGTGTCTAGAAATTGTGGAACAATTTCAGAAAAATGTTCCTCAACGTAAAATTGTAAAGACTTTGGATTTCCCACCATCTACAGTACATATCATCAAAAGATTCAGAGAATCTGGAGAAATCCATGTACGCAAGGGACAAGGCCGACGGTCAATATTGGATGCTCGTGATCTTTGGGTCCTCAGACAGCACTGCATTAATCCAGCTTGTTATCAGCGCACAGTTCAAAAGCCTGCATCTCTTATGGTATAGGATCGCATTAATGCCTATGGCATGGTCAGCCTACACATCTGGAAAGGCACTATCAATGCTGAAGGTTTTAGAACAACATATACTCCCATCCAGACAACGTCTCTTTCAGGGAAGGCCTTACATATTTCAGCAAGACAATGCTAAACCACATACTGCATCCATCACAACAGGATGGCTTCACAGAAGAAGAGTCCAGGTGCTGAACCTGCAGTCAGCCTGCAGTCCAGACCTTTCACCAATAGAAAACATTTGGCGCATCATGAAATGAAAAATCCAGCCCAGAACTGTTGAGCAGCTAGAATCCTACATCAGACAAGAATAGGAAACATTCCTCTCCCAAAACTCCAGCAATTGGTCTCCTCACTTCCCAGACATTTACAGACGGTTGTTAAAAGTAAAGGGGATGCTACACAATAGTAGACACGGCCCTGTCCCAACTTTTTTGAGATGCATTGCTGCCATCAAGTTCTAAATGAGTTAATGTTTTTCAAGAAATGGAAAAATGTCTCACTTTCAACATCTGATATGTGTTGTATGTTCTATTGTGAATAAAATATGGGTCTACGAGATTTGCAAATCATTGTATTCTGTTTTTATTTACATTCATTTACTTTTATTACTCTATCAAGTATCTTGCAAGCCACTTAACACTGATGCATGAAGCCACTTGATAACATTTTTAAGTAAATCCAACATTTCTTTTTTTTTTGAGTGTAGTAGTGATAGTGCTTTACCTCTCTTTATAACGTCGGTTAAAAGTGAGTATAGGGTTTAATGCTGTTGATAATGCTTAGAAAACTAAGCAGGTCCTTTTGCGTCAATCTAACTCCAGTTAACAGTGGAAATCTTCAGGTAATGAGCAACAGGTGAAAAGCGAGCGGCAGCACGCGCCACAGGCACTCATCGCACGTTTGAAATATTACAGGGCCATTTCAGAGGAACGTTTCACCTGACAGATGCACTGCAGGGATGGCTAAAAGTATAGTTCAGCAGAAAATCAAGTGTGTACAATTTTGCACCTTCTACAGATGTAGTCAATAAGCCAAGACATCTTTGGCTGCTTCTTTAGTTTAGCGCTGGAGCTAAGAGGCTAATATTGCTAACGAACACTAGAAGTCAATAGTCACCCATGAATACATCCAAATACAACCAAAAAGCTATGTAAAAAAAAAAACAACAGAAATCGCTGAAGTAATCAGTAGCATTAATATACCAGTGTGCACACGAAAGGGAGTCGTGTTTCAGCACAACACCTGTTCAGCGACATGGTGAAGTTCTGGCCTTTGTCATGCTCACAAGTCATACTGTGTCCTAAATCACATCAACCAGTTTTAATGAAGACCTGGATGCAGTTTGAGAGAAGTTTAGATGATGTACTTGAGCAAAAGATTTGGGTGACTGTTGACTGTTCTAGTGTTTGTTAGCAACAACAAAAGCAAAATTTGGACTCCAAACATATCGTGATTACAAGCCCATACACAGACATTTTGGGGGGCAGGGGCTCAGAGGGGAAAAAAGTAGCTGTAACTTACTACATGTATAGTGATTGCATGTTTTTAGTGCTCTTCCTGCCATTTGTTTGGGTTTTGTTCATAATAGAGTTTGAACAACTACTAATTTCAACCAGTTGACTTATCATACAAAACAAAGCAGTTGATTAGTAAACAGCACCACATTAAAAGAAACAAACGAACAAAAAAAAACGCGTGTTTTGAATATCTGTGAAAAGTATTTTGTTAGTAGTTGCTAATAAAAGTTGTGGCTGCCCTCAGATGTATACAGACTACTGCAGACTGTCTGATGTAAACTGCAGGCTAAAATCAACACAGTTCTAGGAATCTTGTCTCTCTCTGAGACTCTTTCTGGCTTCCCTCACTTCCATTCATGGATATTATTATTATTATTTTGATAGGAAACAAACAATTGTTTATCAAGCTAAATGCTAGCAGCAAGCAGTTGCATTTCTACTCACTGATGAGCCATTCAGAGTGAGGTATTTGCCTTATCCCTGAACTGGGAAACAGTCATGATATCCCATTTGGAGAAATCATTCCTGAATTTTGTGTAAAGAAAGCCAGCGGAAGATCACTGGATCTCACTTTTACATCTTGTGTACGTCTTTTGGCTGCAGCTACAACTTCAAATTCAAACATTAGGACACAGACAGCTAACTGATTGCTTGAAGCATTGGCGGATAGCAACAGTTGCCATGCCGTGATTGTAGGGCTGAGAAAATATGGCTGAGCTTGATTGGCCATAATACAATAGCAGAGCTCACAGAAAACAAATCAAGTTTCATTATCTTGGATAAAAAGCTAAAGCAGACTGATCCTGTATCAGCAGTCTACTGTGCGCTCTCAGTGAATGTGGGTGTACCTTGTGTATCTTGGTGAAGGTGGAAAAGATTTATGAGCCGGTAGCTTAATTAAATTTTTATAATTTATGTAAAAACCAATCAACATTTTTCATGGGGTGCTTGAGGCCCCGCTAGCAATCTTTAGTACCATGCTGGTTCTTTTCTATCAGGGATGGTGGATCTTAAAGCCTGGCTTATTAGCCTGAATTTTAGCGCACAGTTTGCAGTGGATTTGGTTTCATCTCATGTTCTCACCTCAGTCAACACTAATAAGGTGCTTTGGGCTTTGTGTTTAGCAGAAAAACTGATTTCTCTTCACTTTAGTTTTTACTGCCACTGTGTTTCTGGCACTGTCACTGACTAGTCAGTCGCTCCCATTGCACCTCGTCCATAGGCATCACCAGGTCAGTATTAGGGGGGCTTTAGCCCCACAAATGTTATTTAACATCATCTACAGTTTATCCTC
Source organism: Colossoma macropomum (assembly GCF_904425465.1). Taxonomy (NCBI): domain Eukaryota; kingdom Metazoa; phylum Chordata; class Actinopteri; order Characiformes; family Serrasalmidae; genus Colossoma; species Colossoma macropomum. Next base: position 56,175,690 of record NW_023494792.1, on the reverse strand, counting down.
ATTTATCCCTAATTATTCAACTGTCCCATCACGTCCCCAAATCCACAGCATACACCCTTAAAAAAGATGGTGCTTCAAGAGTTCATTAGTAAAGAAAATGGTTTAAATAGAACCATGAACACTCAAAGAACCCTTTGCATTATTGAAGGGTTCTTTGCATCATGAAAGGGTTCTTCAGATTGATGGAATATGCTGAAAATGGTACTATATAGAACCTTTTTGAAAAGGGTTCTATATAGCACCTAAAAGGATTCTTCTATTGTTTCGGTGTCAAGCTAATAACAATAAAAGAAACTTTTTGGGTGCTACATAGAACCCTTAGCACATTCATGCACATTTTCCATCAGTTCAAAGAACAGAATTGATGCCAAATGCCCTTTAATCATGCAAAGGGTTCCTTGAGTGTTCATTGTTCCATGCAGAACCATCTTCTTTACTAAAGAACCTTTTTTTAGAGTGTAGTGTGATAGCAGGGCATGACCTGGAGGCGTTTTCAAGATCTTTCTGAATTCTTTTAAAGCAAAGATAAAAGACTTAGATTTATCTAGACTTAGAGTTTAATTTTTAAATAAAAAAGCTACTCCATGTTTTAAGTCAGTGCTGAAACACTGAGAGTTTGAGTCTGTAGGCGGAGCCTCATTTTAGCCACACCCCTGCATTTTAGAGAAGGAAGTGAGACTGCATCCCTGTCCCTCATGGCCACATGGTGAGCAGTTAGATCCCTTTGTTTTAAAGTAAATGTGTACCAAAGTTTGAAAATCAGTGTGGAACATTAAGAATTGTCACTACCGAAACAAATTTTCTGTTTTAATGAAAAATATGATGATTTTGAGTGTACATCTGTTCAAAGCTGTGTCTGCTAGTCATGTACTGGCTAGCGTTTTTAAGTTCTACTCAAAATTTGCTAAAATTGTCACTACCGAAACAGTCACTACTGAAACATTTGTTCAAAAGTTTAAAGGTTTCGGAGGCTTTATGATTTATGAGTAACAAAAAGGAATGTTTAATTATTTATTTGAATAAAAGAATCATAATTAAGGTATAAGGTCGCTGAAAACAAAAAGATTTTAGTCTAAAATCCAATTCAGTCACTTCCGAAACACGTTTTCCGTTTTAATGAAAAAAAAAAAGATTTTTTGGTGCACACCTGTTCAAAGGTGTGTTTGCTAGTTCTCTACTGGCTACCGTTTTTAAGTTCTACTGAAAATTTGCCAAAATTGTCACTACCGAAATAGTCACTCTTGAAACATTTGGTCAAAAGTTTAAAAGTTTTGAAGGCTTTATGATTTGTTAGTGACAAAAAGGAATGTTCAATTATTTCTGTTAATAAAACCAATCATAATAAAAGTATATGGTCACTCAAAGTAAAAGGATTTAAGTCTAAAGTCTGAGTCAGTTAAAAGTCTGTGATGTGTTTTCAACCCTGACTTTCAACCGATTTGGCAGAATGAACCATAAATGACCAAATAAAGATGTCCCCTTCCTGTGTGAGAGAACATCGGCACTAAACATATGGCATTTGACAAAATTACAATGACCTTTATGAGGGATCCCATGTGTAGTGTGGGCGTGTTGTGCTGTTGTTAATGTCTGTTCATAATGTTTGCTGTTCACAATGTCTGGAAAGATCAGTGGACCTTTCCAACTCAGAGAGCACAGCAGCACTGCTCCCCTTCATGCCCCACTGCGTGCCCCCCGTTCATGTGCTGTTACGTAATGTGGTGCAATTAAGATCCACCATCAGCGTAATACTTAACAAATGGCAGGAGTGGGTGGGGAGATCGTCAATAGCATAACCAAGAGATTTAACAGACATTGTTAAACATTACTCTGTAAGTCAAGCCTCATGTTCGGAGCACATTACATAAATATTATCTTGTAATATTGGACATAATTGCTGCAGTCCCCTGGCTCATAACTGGACACAGTGTACCCTGCTTAGGCACCTCAGGGAGAGAAAAAAGAAAACTGTGAACAAAAACAAGTGGAGGAAGGTCTCTCGAAGCCTGAGTGTGTCTCCAAATTTGTAACGCGGTCATTCCCGAAAGTTTCAAGCGATCTTAATGAGGATCAGGTGTGCTGTGCCATACAAGTAGCACTTAGAGGCTCAATAAAAACTCTCATCAGCTTTGATCTGCTTTGATTTTCAGGCGATGAGCCACTGCATCAGCAAACTGATATTAACTTCCTTTGAAAGCAAGTGTGGCCCAAATGCAAGTTAAATTACTTTCGATTGCAAACGACACCTCAGAAATTGCCGAGCACACTGTCCACCAACTTTTATCAACGTTGTTTAACCCCTTAAAATCCCAGGCACACACACACACTCTCTGAAACTGCTTATCCTTCTGGGTCGTGGGGGGAGCTGGAGCCTATCCCAGCAGTCATTGGGCAGAAGGCCTGGACAGATGGCTTATTACATACTAAGTCTTATTATTCAGCAACTACAAGGACTTTAAATGCAAACTGGTTGAGCTATTCTTAGGTAGAAGTGTGCAATAAAACTTTAGGCCTGCTGACAGGCCCTGGCCTCTTAGGGGGTTAACAATAAGCATTTGATTTTATTACAATAATGTAGGAATAAGTCCAATAATTAATGTTTATGCTGCCATTCAACCATTTTTGCAGGATATCTTGTTACTTTAAACTAGTTTTTACTCAGATCATCATGGACTTTAGAATCCACCATTGGTGAAACTCTCCAGTCAAGACATTCAACCGTTTTTTCTCCATAATACAATCATTAAGATGTAAACAAAGTCATTCAGAGTGGTTTGGTGTGAAATGGTCCATTGTAGAGTAATTTATCAACTTATTGATTTTCTTTACAGTGGTGGTGATGGGAACCAGGGGTCACAATGTCTACAACACAAATATAGGCTTTTATTTACTATGCAAATGACTAGTGAATCTACACGTGTCATCTGAGTTTTTATATGTAATGTTGACAATGGTTAGTGACAACTCTGAAAAAAATGTTGTTTTGTTTTTTGTACTCCCTGCATGTACCTCACCACCATGAACAGATTATGAAAAATACAGTGTCTCAAACATCAGGCAACATGTTTGTGACCAATGCTAATGTTCTGTCAGGGAGCTTAAGACATCTGGTTTCTATCACCACCATTATGAACAATTCTGACTCAGTAGCTCTCTAGAATAGTGCCCTTCACATTAAACCACTGTAAATTACTCTGTTTACATCCAAACAATTTAATTATGTGGAAATTTTGGACAATTATGGGTATTATGTCCAAATCTGAGTGGAACGATAGTGTCAAAAATATACTTAAAAGTCATAAGGTATCAACTTTTAGATATGCTTAAGTACATAAATACAAAATAGTAAATGATGTTTTAAAAGCTAAAATTAAAAGTGTTCTTTGCTTGGTGCACTGAAAAAAAAATCTGTAAATTCAGTGGTCAGGACCCCCATGGACCCTCACAGAGCAGGTACTATTTGGGTGCTGGATCATTCTCAGCACTGCAGTAACACGTTGTGGTGGTGGTGTGTTAGTGTGTGTTGCGCTGGTCTGAGTGGATCAGACGCAGCAGTGCTGCTGGAGTTTTTAAACACCTCAGTGTCACTGCTGGACTGAGAATAGTCCACCACCCAAAAATATCCAGCCTACAGCGTCCTGTGGGCAGCGTCCTGTGACCACTGATGAAGGACTAGAGGAGCAGATGAGCTATCATCTCTGACTTTACGTCTACAAGGTGGACTGACAAGGTAGGAGTGTCTAATAGAGTGGGCAGTGAGTGGACACAGTGTTTAAAAACTCCAGCAGCACTGCTGTGTCTGATCCACTCGTACCATCGCAACACACACTAACACACTACCACCACGTCAGTGCTACTGCAGTGCTGAGAATGATCCACCACCCAAATAGTACCTGCTCTGTGAGGGTCCATGGGGGTCCTGACCACTGAAGAACAGGGTAAAAGCGGGCTAACAAAGTATACAGAGAAACAGATGGACCACAGTCTGTAACTGTAGAACTACAAAGTGCACCTATATAGTAAGTGGAGCTGATAAAATGGACAATGAGCGTAGAAACAAGGAGGTGGTCTTAATGTTATGCCTGATCGGAGTATTTCTACCATGTCTCATAAAACATTCTTCTCCTTTAACAGGAAATATTCGATGTTTATCAGTGAGGCTAACTAGCCACTGTTAGTTAACATTATTTAGCTTATGGTTAAAAAGTAGCTCAGTACTCTCTCTCCCAATGAAAGAGCAGTTATCTCCTCTAATATCATTTGATTGGTGCACTCTTCGCTGCAGCTGTAAGCAGTGGAGTAACAGGTAAACTACCCAGCATGCAATGGAAATACAGAAATGACAGCGAAATGCAGAAACAAAAATAATCAGCTTAAATTATGTAGAGAAATGATCTGTTAAAAGATTTATTGTGTGTGTTGTTTGGTGCAGTGACATCAGCAATACTGGTCCATCTGCAAAGTAGCATAATTGTGGGTAGTTTTATTTTATTCTGGTATGACTTTGTGAATGTGTATGTCTGTCTGTCTGCCTTGTGATGGACTGGTGACCTGTCCAGGGTGTATCCTGCCTTCCGCCCAATGACCACTGGGATTGGCTCCGGCACCCCCCACAACCCAGAAGGATAAACGGTTTAGAAAGTGTGTGTGTGTGTGTGTGTGTGTGTGTGTGTGTGTGTGTGTGATATGACTTCGGTTAGATGTTTCAATAAAAACAGATAAGTTAAAATGCAGAGGAGCTGAACTGATTGGAAAGAGAAAGAGAGAAAAATCTAGCAAATCTAGTAAGGAGTAAAAAAGTATGTTTTTCTTTGTCTTGGAAAAAGTTTTTAATTTTAATCATAACTTACTTACTTAATAAAAAGTATTTTTACTCACAAAAAATTTACAGCAAAAATATATGATTAACTATTAGAAGTTACAGTTATCCTTGCCAATGTAAGGCAACGAGCTGAACAAGTGCCCATCCTGTGCGTCTGATGCTGTTGCTTCTGGCCTAATCGGGTGCCCACTGCTTGTCAGCCTTCTGGACCAGTTTGACCACCATGGAGCTTCTTGCTGTAGAACACTGTGGAAACCTCACCTGCATGAACTGACCCTTCTGATGACACTGCTGCCTTTTTTGATCATAGACACTGCTTCTCCTGATTGTCCCTGTGGAGAAGGGGGCGTGGCCGGCGTCGAACGCAGGACGGAGAAGTCGGGCTGAACCAGCGGACTAAGTAGCTGATTATGTTCACCTGTGCCCTGTTTCTTCCAGCCTACTTATAGGCAATCTCTTCCTTCAGTAGGCGGCAGAGCCCAGAGAGAGAAGGAGACCACTGGAGGTATGAGAGCTGAGCTAAACCAAACTGAACTGACCTGAACGGATCAGGAAAAATGGTGGACAGGAAGGACTAAAAAGTCCCAGCGAGCGTCTTGTCTTTGTGGGCTGAAAAGCCAAGTATTTTGTTTTTGCATTGTGAATAAAGAAAAAGCTCTTCGTCTTCACACCTGCCCCCCCCCGGCGTCTTTCCTCCTCCCACCATTAATACTTACACAGTATCCTATTCTTTATCTTATACTGATGGTCAAATTTTATTCTCTGCTGTTATTGTTTGCTATCCAGTGTCGACCAGAGGAGGATGGTCTCCCCTTTTGAGTCTTGGTTCCTCTCAAGGTTTCTTCCTCTTGCTCTTAGGTTAGAGTTTTTCCCTGCCACTGTCGCTACTGACTTGCTTATGGGGGCTCGGACCTGGATTTTTTCTGTAAAGCTGCTTTGTGACTCCTGTTGTAGAAAGCACTTCATAAATAAACCTTGACTAACACAAGGCAAGTTTTTGTACAGCACTTTTTTATACACAGCGACAATTCAAAGTGCTTACACAACACAGAAAAACGCAGCATTAAGTAATCTTAAATAACACAGCATATCCTGAGATCTAGCACCTCAGAATGGCTTTTACAAAGATAAATTACAAAGAATGAATCAAAAGAAAGTACAGAGTACAAAAGTAGACTAAAAACATAAAAGTGCATTTAAAACAAAGGGCGTAAGAGTTATTAAAGTTAGCTTCATAAGGGTAAAGTGCTGTAAGAATAAAGCAAAAACATAAAAATGGAATTAAAACAAGTCTTAGAGCTCAATCATAGGCACATGAAAAGAGAAATGATTTTATTTTGGACATAAATTGCTACATTTGGGGCACATCTAACGTCTTCGGGCACTGTTTATAGACAAGTAGCAGCACTTTAAACTCTATTCTGTAACAAACTGGTAAAGATTTTAGAACTGGAGTAATGTGCTCTGTTCTCTTAGGTTAAAACTCTAGCAGTGATTGGCGTTTGTTGGCAGTCGTGATTGTTCACCTCTGGATGAGCCACATGAAGCAACGTGAAGCATTGTTGTTTTGTCAGTTTAGGAGCTGATCTGTTCAGACTGATGTCGCATATAGATCACATTTAAAAGATATTTTGAACAGCCAAACAAAAAAATCAGATTTGGTGAGAAAATCAGATTTGGGCCACTTTTCCCTGCTTGTAAACGTAGCCTTTGATATGGTTGGTGAAGGTGAGATATGTGTCCATTAGAAAGCCAGGATTTCAGACTTTGTTTGGTTATTAGAGCCCATGACTAATACTAACTCTCCTCTCTTTGTTGCCAAATGCAATAGTCTTGGTTTTGTCCTTGTTTCATTGAAGTAAACTGGCTCATCCAATTATGTTTTACGTTCCAAACATTGACACAATGAGTCTATTGGGCTGTATTCATTTGGAAACAGAGCCAGATTTATGTGTGTATATCTGTGTATCATCTGCACAGCTGTAGTAATCAGTGTTGTTGTTCTGTAGATTAATTGATCATGTACTTGTAGTTCACCGAAACAAGCAGAGAAATTCTATTGAAAGTGCAGATGCTAAGCGTTCAATCCATATCGCATTTGTGTCTGTAAGAAGAAGCAGAGATGTTTTCTTATGATTTCAATTAGAGGAAAAGTTATTGAAGTCTTTATTTGCAGAAAGAAAAAAAAAATTTGTTTTTGTCATTTTTTGACTTCAAAGCAAATTGAAAAAAGCCAGAAGGTAAACCAAACTAACCAAAACCTAAATATGAATCTCTTCATCAAAATGTCCAACTAGCTGTGTTATTAATTATGTAATTACATAATTACATTGTATAGTACAGCAGAATGGCAGTAATATGCCTAATGGTTAAAAACAGCTAAAGGCAGAGTAACAGTCATGTGTGGCCTGTTTGTAACCAAACCACAAACATGAGTCAGCGGGTTCTACAGAACTAAAGCGAGTGATTTCAGCAGTATCTGATGTCTGTAATCCATTTGTCTGCTGAAGTGGCCGTCCGGTTTCATGCAGCTTGTTTGTGTTCTGTTCCGCTCCATGCCTGATTAAAGTGCTTGGCCTGCTAAAAATGTAGGGGCTGCTGTACTGCACAGTGGTAAATGTGGTCCTAACCACGGCAAGACTCTTTAACATTCTCTGTCGGTGTTACAACCTGGCTGCTTTGCCCGGCTCTCCTTTTAATGCTGGCTGCTTGCCCAGCCTCCACTTACTTCTTATCCCCTGTGTCATGCTTTCTATATAAAATGTCTGCATACACAAGCATGCAAAAGTTTGGGCAATTCCAACATAACTTTACGGCCAGGAATCAACAGTGGGTCCAAAGTTTTACTGCACACTTCTATAGCTCAAGAATAACTCAGCCAGTTTGCATTGTAATGCATGTAATCACTGAATAATAAGTATGTAATAAACCTGAGATTTTAAGGGGTTAAAAAATCATAATAGTATCATGTGCAAAAGTTTGGACATTGTTAATAACTTAAATCAGTCATTAGGACTGGTTAGGCAGGTCAGGAAATGTCATTAGGAATTGTCAGCTGATGAAAGTTCTAGTCACTTTTCAAAACTTGTGCTTACTCAACAACCACAGGCTCCTCAGCTGGTTGAGGATCTGAAAATGAAGCAGATCAATGTCTTCAATATCAAATTGCTTCCACCTCCCAATTTCGCACTGTCCAAAATGTCATTAACAAACAGGAGTTAAGGGGAACTGGGGAAGAAAAGGCTGCCCAGAAACCCCTGTATGACAGCAAAGAACCTTCAGGAAGGTTGAGCTGACAGGAGTGGAGGTGCACTGTTCTACCGTGCAGTGATGCTTGCGCAAATATGGAGGAGTCATCAGAAAATCAGAAAAAAACATCAGAAAAAACCTTACCTGTGATCTCATCACCAACATCAATGTCTGAAGCATGCAAAACAACATCTAGATAAGCCTGAAGCATTTTGAATACAAGTGCTGTGGACTGATGGAGTAAAAATCCAAAGGTATGTTTGGAGAAAAAAGGAGCAGCATTTGATGAAAAGAACACCTTGCCAGGTGTTAAGCTTGGGGTGCATCTGTTATGCTTTGGGGTTGTGTGGCAGCCAGTGGCACAGGAAACATTGGCCAGCACACGAGCTGTGATGGATACACCAGACAATGATCCAAAACATGCCTCAAAATCCACCATCAACTACTTCAGGCTGACAGCTTTAGAAGTCCTCAGACTTCATTAAACAGGTGGAAAAGGAAAATTCCAACAAGAAGCTGGCTAATATCTGACTTCAGCTTCATATCACCAAAGCATTAGGGGTGAGCAGTAGTAAATAATTGTTGTATCTCTCTCTTTGAAGGCATATGATGTCCTAAATGTAACTAAAGTCCAGCAGCGAAGTTGCTGAACTTTACCCTCCTCTGCTATCACTGCAGACTGGCAGGGTCACCTACAGAGCAGCGCTAGTAGCTGTTAATGAAGTAACAATCTTTTTATTTGAGGGTCTCATTTCATAGGGAAGATTTCAACCACTACCCCTTGTAACTCAGTTCCAAGGGGCAAAAAGACACTCAAAAACAAGGGGTAGGGGTAAAAATAAGAAATGGAATTGGGCCTTTGAAGAATACTTATTATTTTGTTTTTTATATTTGTTTTTGTTTTTTTATATTTTGTTATATTTTTGTTTAAAAAATGTTATTTTTGTAGTTTGCTGTAGAGCTTAGATTTACTTTTCACAACAAAAATCAACAAAATGCCCGATTTGGCCTGGAGTGCTCAAACTTTTGCATACAACTGTACATTTTCTGCATTGACTCACTGCTGTGTAATGTCCATGCAGACCAAGTTGCGTTACCTGATCTTAATTATCTTGTCAGTATCTGTTGTGTGTATCATCAAACATCTTTGAGTCTCTTTGTCTGTACCATCTAAATTGCTAGTCAGCCTCATCAAGCCCTTGCAAGAACTTCAAACTTCTACACTGGACTATTTTATAATCATTACAGAACGATTCATTACTCAAACTGATGAGCTAATGGCTTGTAGTTGTACAGCAGACCACCGCGCCTCACCTGCTCCCTACAGAGTACTCTGAAGACTCTTTTCACAGCGGTGTTGGCAACAGGGGTACTGCCTCCATCCAGCCTGTGATCCTTCAGCACTCTCAAGGAACTGGTGGCCTGTCTCGAGCAGTATGACAGATCCCCAGAGAGATGCTACGGCTTGTTCTGGCGTCACTGTAGCAGCACCAAATGATCTGTTTCACCACTGCCAGTTTTCCTCACTGCCCAACCTCCAGAGAGGGCAACTCGGTCTCTGCCAGCACTAACAGTGCTGCCAAATGTCAGAAGTCTCTCAGAACATTAATCAGCCTCCAGATTTCTAAACTTCTACAAGGGTGCCTGCGATGCAAACTGAGACCATGCAATCCCTCAGTCCAGTGAAGAAGTGCTTTGACTGCCTCCTAGAAATCACCAAGCCTCTATGGGCAAGATCTTCAGTCAGGTTTCTTCTGAAAGCGGTTAGCCAGGGTCAGCTGTTTGGAGGACTACATCAAGTGTCCTGAACCTCCATAGCCAGTACGTTCCTGCCTGTATGGATCCGCATACAAGCTGATCCTCATACAGAGAAGGTGAACATCATGAGAGTATGTATAAAGCTTGTATGTTTTAAGTGTAAATAAGTTAACACATCCTGGGAAAAATAAGACATGAAATGTGGCCTCCAGAAGTTATGGTTCATTTTATCTGTTGTGCCACGTTCTCTGTAGACGACGTGTTATGTAATTTGACCGGGGCTGTTTGAGTCAAGTCAAGTCAAGTCAGCTTTATTGTCAATACTACAATATGTACAGGACATATAGAGTGTTGAAATTGCATTACTCTCAGACCCCATGGTGTAAACACTAAACACTAATCGTAAACAAAATAAACACTAATTGTAGAAAAATAGAATAATAAACGAATAAATTAACCTGAAATTAACACTAAAGTGACATAAGGCGCATACAGATTGAGGTCTGTGGGTATAAATAGTGCAAATATAAACAGTAGTTTAAATTGGAATGAGCTTATGGGGCAATTAAAGTGATGAGTGTGTAACAGAAAGTGATGGGTGCGTAACAGTTCCTGGGAACGTCAGTATTGGGGCGTGGGGGTCAGGGACCTGTGTTTGGGTCCAAACTTTGTGTGTGTGGGGGGCAGAAGTGGGGGAGAGGGGGCAAAGTAGGGAGAGAGTTCAGCATCCTGACAGCCTGGTGGATGAAGCTGTCCCCCAGTCTGCTGGTCCTGGCCCGGAGACTCCGCAGTCTCCTCCCTGATGGCAGCAGGCCGAAGAAGCTGTCTAGTGGGTGAGTGGGATCACCTGCCATGCAGAGGGCTGTTCGGGTAAGACGGCAGCTGTATATCTCTTGGAGGGAGGGGAGGGAGGTGCCAACGATCTTCTCAGCTGCTCTCACGATGCGCTGGAGTGTCTTGCGGCAGGACACGGTGCGGGCGCCATACCACACGGTGATGCAGCTGGTCAGGATGCTCTCGATGGTACCTCTGTAGAAGGTGCACATGATGAGGCTGGGGCTCTGGCTCTTCTCAGTTTGCGGAGGAAGTAGAGGCGCTGATGAGCCCTCCTGGCCAGTGATGCTGTGTTTTTGGCCCAGGAGAGGTCCTCTGTGACGTGCACGCCAAGGAACTTGGTGCTTTTCACCCTCTCCACAGCAGCACCGTTGATGGTCAGAGGAGCATGCTGGGTGCACGTTCTCCTGTAGTCCACAACGATCTCCTTCGTCTTCTCAATGTTCAGATGGAGATTGTTGTGTCTACACCACAAGGCCAGGCGGCTCACCTTGCTCCTGTAGTTTGTCTCATCGTTGTTGCTGATGAGACCCACCACAGTCGTGTCATCCACAAACTTGATGAAGAGGATGGAGCTGTGCGGCGGTGTGCAGTCGTGGGACATCAGAGTGAATAGGAGGGGGTTTGAAGTTTTACATAGAACTGTATACCAAGTATATCTAAATGTAGATTAAACCAGGGAGGTTTCGTACACCATAGGCTCTGAAGCACCATCGTGGTGGATGGATGGATGGATGGATGACTTTATTAATCCCAGTAGGAAAAGTCGTCTATTCCAGCAGCACAAAGAGCAAAACAAGATCAAAAGTATTGCCGTATGCTATTATACACGTGCATAAATAGAAGTAAAATTATATAATAAACTAAAATGTTTCCACTGAAAACTTGTTTTATGAAGTTGAGCCAGCTGCAACTATTGCAGCTGAGTTGCAGGAGGCTTTACATTGTGCAACTCAAGTGCAATTTGGTTTCATGGGGGTTTCAAGCAACTAAAGTTGCATGAAAGTTCACCGAGTAAAGCTGGCCTAGGGGATAAAGAGAGGTTGGAAAATTTAAAAATTTATTATGGTTGTTTTTTGTGCATCAAGCCACACAAACATTATAATTGAACCTCATGGGGAAAAATGAAATGCAAGAAAACCATAAGAAATGGGCCCTTTAAACAATGTAGCTAATGGCCTATGAGTGTTTGTAGTCTTAGCTGAGTTGGAGCAAAAGTTTGGCTTAAAAAATGCTGTTCTTAAAAGTTCAGGAAACCTTTAAAGGACTGTCGAGGTGGTACTAACGACTTCGAGCTGTGCCAACTACATTTTTGCAACTGTGTAAGTACGGATGTTGTTTAGACTTCTGTTTGTTTCAGCGTCTGCTAAAAAGCAAGCCTAATTTTAAGCACAAATACTGCATCATTACAGACATATCTGGAGAGATACCCACAGATGTAAACAAACAGTAGTCTCAGCTCAAGCTGTGGGGATGTGGACGTAATGAACTTTGGTGGCAGAGATGGCCGGTGAGAGCTGCACCAAGACAGGCTGAAAAAAATGAGGGAGTGTGTTCTTAAGAGAAGAACATCTGAGAGAGAGGGAAAGAGAGGAGGAGAGGCTAAAAGAGCAAATAAATACAACTCCCCTGCCCCTCATCTCATCTGTCTCTCCCACCCACATGTCTAATAATCCTGTTATTGAGGGTTATGGCCTCTCTCTCTTTCTCTCTCTGCCTCTCCCCGATATACTGTAATAAACAGCATTAAGGTTGTGTAGGTCTGTGTCTGAGGCGCCTTATTTGAGGACAGAGTGATGGGAAGACAGTGTAGTTACATTTCAGACAAAGAGAAAGAGTTATCCTCTCCCCTGCACATCTTAATATCCAATCTATATGCACCAGGCCAGCAGCCGGGGAAATTCAGAGGGCGTCTTACATGTCAAAGACTCCGCCGAGGACGGGGACATTTTTGTGTAATAAAACTGCAGACGCTCTAATGAAAGTGCTATGCTGCATCGATGTCAGTTGCAGGCCTGTCAGATTAATGAATTCATTTCCTGATGAGTAAATGGGCTGTTATCCCTGCAGACGATTCCATGCTAATGGCGGTTTATTCTTTGCAATAGCGGCAATGCTGCTAATGTATAGTGCTCTGATTACTGTGTACAGTCCCGTGCAGAAGTCAGATTCTACCCATCATGTACTTAACTTCCAGTTGAAATGGCCATTAAGTATTATTAAGTTATTCATGGAAAAAAAAAAAAACAGAAACTAACAGTAAAATCAGTAATTTAACAGAAAAATACACATTTGCCTTAATGACTAAATATATTATTATTTTTGTAATATTTAATGCTTAAAACAATGGGATCTAACTGTTCACCATGTGGCCATGAAGGACAGGGATGCAGTCTCACTTTCTGCTCTATAATTTAGGGGTGTGGCTAAAATAAGGCTTGTAAAAAGTGGCTCGTCAGAAGAATTACTTCATGTGGTAACAAGCAATTGAACTAGTTTTATTGAACTAAAAAATGACTTTGATTGAAAGAATCATTCATTCAAAGTATTTATTCAAGTTGAATAAAACCAGTTAATTTACTTGTTACCACATGAAGTCATTTTTTAAGTAGGTCTGACGAGCCACTTTTTACAGTGTATGGACTAAAACTACTCACTTTAAAAAAATATCTTAAGAAAACATTGAAAAAAAAAACAAAAACAAAGAAAGTATTATTTTCACAAGCTGAAATTAAGGGGTTAAGGTTTTAGGACCTCCCTATATAAAGCACTGTTATAAATGATGATTTTTGAAGGATGGACAGAAGGATGGACCAGTGGATGTTTTCAGATCTGAAGCAGCTTGATTTTCTCCTCTCTCTCAAAGATGAAAGTGCTGTTTATCTGATGGGGACAGTTTTGGTGTCTACCAGCTCTTCCAGGCCGTTGTCTAGGAGCCTCATTTTCTCTGTAGATTTTAATCATTCACTGAACTCCAGTTTTGAATAGTTTTCCCTCTGTCTTTCCCCATCCTAATGCAAGTGGATTATCCTTTATCCTTTATCTAATCCTTTATCTTCATTTAATATCTCCTGAAAATGACTAACCCGTACTTAATGGCTGTTTTGACTGGAAATGAAATAAATGAAGGGGGCTCTCTGACTAATGCACAGTACTGTGTGTCCCTGTGCTTGGGACATGCTCACTGAGTGCTAGGACTTTGTTTATTGCCTGTCAACATCACACATTTACAATTTGAATAGCTAAATGAGATCGACATGCTTTTTCTTTATGCACGTTTAAGGGGAACTCCACTGATTTTTCAACATTTCTGTATAATTTGGTGGTTAAGATGTAAACAAAGTCATTCAGAGTGTTTTTATGTGAAATGGTTCATTGTAGAGAAACTTACTAACTCAGATTTCTTTACAATGGTGGTGATAGGAACCAGACGTCACAATGTCTACAGTGCAAATATAGCCATTTTATTTACTAACCAAAATGAACAGTGAGCCTAAATGTGGCTTCTGAGTTTTATATGTAATGTTGTTGATGGTAAAACAGTAGCAAATTCTTAGGGGACTAATTTGCCATAGAACACCCTATATGTATCCCCTCCCCCCGCCATGAATGGAACCGTAAATCAGTGTCTCAGATATTAAGCAGCAAATACATAACCATTTTATGTAATAACCTTCTGTGAGGGAGCTTTTTTGGAGGCATTAAACTCTTCAGATATCTGTTTCCAATCACTACTATTGCAAACAATTCTGACTTTAGTTTCTCTAGAACAGAACATTTTGCGCCAAACCACTCTGAATGACTTTTTAATATCTTAATCATTTAATAATAAAAAATAAATGGAAAAATCTGTGTAAATCCCCTTTATGTTCCCCTCTATGTTCCAGTGCTTGTATATGTACCTTACATGGCAGGTTATTTAAGCAGAGGGCTTATCGTTTCTGAATGTCAAAGTCCTCCCTGGGGTTCTTGTGTATGTGGACAATGCAGTACAATTGACGGCAGCCTTTTACATTGTGCAACAAAAAGACTCGTCCTACTTCAGCGGGATTCCTTCTCCTTTCATTCCACGCTTCTGTTTGCACTGGCAGAATAAATCAGCTGGAAATTTCTATTTTTGTGATTGCACTAGCCAAATGGCCACAGGCCTTCACCTCCACACAAACAAGACATGTTCGTTGAAGGATGTACACACGCAAGCACACGTATAAAGAGTCAGGTTCATGAAGCACATATGAATAATGTCACTGTGTGGCTTTAATAAAGATAAAAAATTAGGATGTTTTAAATTGTACAAGCGCTTTTGATCATGCTGCCCTCATTACAGCCATAAATTACAACCATACAACCCCCCCCCTCCTCAGACAGAAGGTTCAGAGGAAGACATAGGGAGTGTGAGCTGACTGATTCTGGCCCACTGGTATTTCACCACCCACAGGTTGTGGTTCCTTTGAAACAGACAGAGGTCAGTTGGAAGTTCGTCATCAATACGGGGCCGAGCAGAGTTTATTAAAGCCTTGGTCTTCTTGAAGTCTGAAATATCAGCCTGATAAAAGAAGAAAATACAAGAGAAACTGTGAAAGGGAGAGAAGGCCAAGAGAGAAATGTTAGCGTGAGAGGGAACATGTTTATGACCCTCACTGTAGACCCTGTGATATCAAAGCCATGTGTAGAAATACTGTAGATCACCAAGAACTGAAGAGACAGAATATATACTGTGCTGCCATATGGCACATACTACATGTTTCAGTGTGGAAAACCTCTGATTTGGTTATCTACGCAGTTCCCTCCCATCAGCGATGACTTTTGACCATGGCTTTATACGTGATCAAGGGAGTGTCCATGACTCCTAACAACCACCTGGAAGACCACAAAAATTGTCCCCTTCAGATAAACAGCACTTAAAGCTTTCATCTTTGAGAGAGAGGAGAAAATCGAGCTGCTTCAGATCTGAAAACATCCACAGGTGTTTCTGTCCATCCTTCCACTGTGAGAAGACGACTCAGCGCTATGGGTCTGAAAGGATGTATAGCTGTCAAGAAGAACCTCACTGAGAAAAGGAAATAGACAAAAAGAACAACTGACTGGGTTTATTTGGATTGTGAGAAGCAGAAAATGCAACCAACTTCTATGACTGTACTTTGGAAGTGTGGAAAAATATCCCTGCAGACTTCACTGAGAAACTGAAAGCAGGTCTCTTGGAAAGAGTGGAAGCTGTAATAAAGGTAAAGAGTGGACACATTAAACATGAAAAAAATCAGATTCATTTTGACAGGAAATAAATGTCTGGTGATAGGCTACACTGTTAGAAATAAAGGTTCTGTGCAGGTACATTTTTCATTCATCAGGGTACAAACAATGTAAACGTTCCTCCAAAGGTACAACAGTGGTTTTAAGGTCCAGTAGTGAACCTTAAATAAGTTTTTCCAGGTGAAAAGTTCGTATTTGTACCTTTACATAACCAAATGTTTTAAAACAGAATAATAAAATAAAAAGCCTGGAGACGAGACGGGGTGTGTGGAGTCAGTACAGCTTAGAGAATATCATTTCAGTGGATTATGGTTCAGTTATGTTCCCTGACTAAAGGTACTGAGATGTACCCTTGAGATACCACCCCAGTGACAAGAGGGGCATTGCCCCAGTGTCAGTTTCATACCTTTTTTACTGAGAGTGTAGTGGAAGGCAAGGCGAGCCAGTAACAAGAAGGTTGTGGGTTAACATCCCAGGACTGATTGGATATAACTGGTTGTGCCCTTGGGCAGGGCTCTTAACCCCCTACTGCTCTGCTAGAGATGCTATGTTGTCAATAAAACATATAACATAAATAAAGGGTGGTCTCTGACTTTTTTTGTGATTGTTATATGACTTGTAAAACATAATAAACACACTGGTTAATCGACAATGTCACACTGGCCTATATCATTTTGACAAGAATGATTTATTTTGTTTGGACGTTGTGATGGCTCAGCTATTCTGTGACATTAGTATTTCAAAGGTCAACTTTGCTATAATAGTTTAAAAACATACATTGTGCAGCCCTAATGCATGCAGACACACGTATACACACATACACTCACTTGATAAGTCATTAATAGCAACTTAACTGGGAGTTAAAACCCCCTTGGTATGGATTGTCCATGTGCATCAGCAGCTGTGGATTATGTTGTGCGTACTGAGTGTTTGAGACGGATCTATTCTCTGAGGGGAGGCCGCAGAGGAGCGTGCTCTTCGCATCTGACTCCTGCAGACTGGAGCATTAATGAGCCTGGCCTGTTTATTTATCGGTTTTGCACAGGGAATTACCGACACGGACCTGAAGCACTGTTTATCATATCCAGCTTATGCAGTAGCTGGAGGGAGAGGGAAAGAGAGAGAGAGAGAGAGAGAGAGAGAGAGAGAGAGAGAGAGAGAGAAAGAGAGAGAGAGAGAGAGAGAGAGAGAAGGAAGATGCACAGTCATTCTGATCATGCTGGATGGCATGAGAAGCTCTCTCTTTTGAGCAGTAGAGGAAGTCAAATACCAGGCCATGCCAGCCAAACCAAATTCACTGTGTGGGGTGGTGAAAGAGGGAATGAATACATGGACTTGACAGATTAGGGAGGAACATAGGTCCGTGTTCTGTTTGTGAGTGTGAGGGCACGGTTCCCTGACTCTGGTTCTCTCTGTCCAGGGAATGTTTTTCTCTGTCAGGGCAGATTTGCGTGTTTTCTGTCTGAGTAAGACCAGAAATAATTCCTAATTGCCTGCAGTTTTCTCCATGTTCTTTTGTTTTTCAGTTTTGCTCAGATTCAAGGAAAGTCCATGTGCTAGGACACAGCAGACATCTGTAGAATCAGCAGGCCAGTCTGAATCATGTGGTGCCTATTGGTGCTTCAGTTACAAGTGACACATATCCAGAGGGGAACCCTTAGGGCCTTCTAGGCCTTCAGCTAAAAAAACAGCATTACAGCACTGCTCTTGTTTCATTGTTCAGTTTTGGGTGGAAACAAAAGGGTTAAATTCATTAAACACTGAATGGAAAAATGGCCAACAAGAAGTTGTTTTTCTCTGTGGTATCTGTGTAGATATAACTAAGCGAGCTCTCCTATTGGTTGGGACTTCAACATCTGAAGAGAATGCCTAAAGTATTGGTTGAACAAATAGAATAATTACGAAGTGGCAGAGAAATCAATGAGTGTGTTTACATGCACTCAATAATCCTATGATAATCAGATTTCTGTAGTCATCTGATTATTCAAATGGTCATGTAAACGGCATACTCCGATTTCTGAGATCATCGCAAGGTCTTTTACGTTTACGTCTTAAGTTTTACATTTACGTTTACATCACGTTTTCTTCTATGAGTTTACTGGCTGGTTGTAAAGCAGAAATCTGAATACTGCCTGACTCATGTAGACCCGGAATTTCCTATTATCTGATTATCAAAGTGCATGTAAATGCGTCGATCTACTGACAAAATCTGATTTTCTGCAGTTATTGGATTATGAAGTGCATGTAAACGCACTCAATGATGTTTTGACATCCAATAGGCGTGAACAATTTCATGAGCAAAAACATCACTCTAGGCCACCTGGAAGTTCTAGATATGTCACTGACAAGTGGCCATAATCAGTGGGTTGTTAGAAATGGAAAACAGCAGCTGCTCCACACCAGCCTCTCCACTGACTAAGACACTGTGAAACTGCTAAAGGTTAAACATGCCAATATGTCTGTCACAAGCTTCAGATGTCCGCTTACTGCAGTCACATAGGGATACTAGCAGAAAGTAGCATCATCGTAGAGAAGGGTTTTGACATTTACGGCTCAAACTGAAGGCCTAGCTCTAACAGTTATCATTCGCCACTGCATATAAAACATATAAATATGCAGAGGTGGGTAGAAACCTGCTACATGTAGGGGAGAGTGGAGCACCTAAAAGGTAAAGTGTTACATGAATGTTTAATGTAGTTAAACAGGTACAAGTAGCTTTTGTTCATCTTATATTCTGCTGCAGTCAATCCTTTCACCGCGAGAAGACAGCTCAATGCTATGGGTCTGCTGGTGGACTGTCCACCCCACATCTGTGTTTGATATTACATGAATCGTGGGAAGCAAGAAATGGAACCAATTTCTAAGACTGAATTTTGGAGGTGTGAAAAAAATAGCCCTGTAGATTTCTGAAAGTGAGTCTCCTGAAAAGAATGGAAGCTGTTTTCAAGGTAAAGAAAGGACACTAAATACTGAAAAATTCCTATAAATTTTTTATACTTGTTTTCCTGATGCTTAGAAATGAATAAAATGTGGCAGTCTAGACAGGAACTAAATGGATGGTAGTAGGCTAGTGGAAGGCAAGGTGAGCCAACAACAAGAAGGTTGTGGATTCACATCCCAGAACTGATTGGCCCTTAGAAATGAATACATTGTGGCAGTTTTGACAGGAAATCATCAAGGTGCAAACAATGTAAATGTTCCCTCAAAGGTACAACAGTGGTTTTAAGGTCCAATTGTGTACCTCAATTGTGTAATAAGTTTTTTCCAGGTGAAAAGTTTGTATTTTTACCTTTTCATAACTTAATGTTTTAAAACAGAACAATAAAATAAAAAGCCTGGAGTCGAGACGGGGTGTGTGGAGTCAGGACAGCTTAGAAAATATCATTTCAGTTATGGTTATGGTACAGTGAAAGTTTTGTACCTTTTTGTAGTGAAAGCCAAGACGAGCCAGTACCAAGAAAGTTGTGAGTTCACATCCCAGGAACTGATTGGACATAACTGGTTGTGCCCTTGGGCAGGGCTCTTAACCCCCTACTGCTCTACTAGAGATGCTATGTTGCTCCCAGGTCAATAAAGCATATAACATAAATGAAGTGTTGTTTCTGACTTTTGCACTGTATTTTAATTGTTAAATGGCTTGTAATATAAAATAAATACACTGGCTAATCAATAATGTCTCTTCAGCCTGCATTCTTTTGACAAAAATAATTTATTTTTGTTTGGACTACATGAAATTCATGAAAGGTAAAGAGTGGACACACTAAATAGTGAAAAACGTTTCATATTTAGTTGTTGAGGCTTTGCTGTTTATTTTTCATGTGTATGAGACGTTAGATTTGCTCGTTTGGCAGAACGCAGGTTCTTAAATCAGTGAGCAGTGATTAGGGAATAGAACCAGATCGTCTTACAAGTCTTACTGTCTGATGTGCTTCACCAAAAATTGAAGAATAACGTGTGCACTTTTAAAGCTTAGAGAAATTTCTTGTAAACCATTTTTTTGGAGGTTTTGTAAGTTTTTGGAATCCACTACTGTGTCCTGTGCCACGGGCAACACAACCACACCATCAAACCCAAACATACCCTTTGCGCGTGGTTCGGAAACTCTTCTCCTCCTGCTGCGTATGTGCGCATGTTTGTAATGCAAGGACTGCTTTCAAACCAAACACTTATCACACTTAATCCTTGAACGTTTCTGATTAGAAGGACCTCAATGTGTCACTTGGCCCTCTGCTGTGTTTTGAGTACGAGAGCACTTTTCACCTTTGCTGATTAGTGCACTCCTTAAATCAGTTAACGAACCCATGATATTGTGGTTTCACTGCGACTTTCAGTCAAGCGTACACGCTCCATCACCCTCATTATGTCGTCTGGAGTTAAGTCGGATGTTTTGCTTCATCTGAGGGAACAAAATACAGCAGGTTTTTTTTGTCGTTGTTGTCATGGCAACCGGAAGACTTCTGAATCCGGGTCTTGACCTGAGTAGAAAAGAGGCTGGATTCTGGACCAGCGACTAAAACGCACAAAGATCAGAACCAAATAGGGTGAGGGATTGCAGGCGTGTGGGAACTTCGAAGGCCCTTCTATCGGCGCCATGCCCGGGGCCATCCATCAAAGTGAGCGAAACAGCGGCAGTGCCCTTATCAAAATGTTTGGAGGGGTGAAGAATGTGCGACTAAGCTCGGGCCGTTTCTCAGTCCACACGCCAAGCTGAGTGTGTTTCTGTCAAATACACTTAAAGCAATAGTTTGGCAAAAAAATTCATTTACACAATTTACCCTTTACCTCAAATCAGATCAGCCAAGACATGTTTGGTGTCTGAACTAGACCTTTGGGGGCCCTAAGCCGGATTTTTTGAGGATGCCAAAAATCTACACACTGTATTCAGTTTAAAAATAAAAAGGGAGAAAATGATTTATTAAAATAAAGATTTCACTGTCACAAACTTCAATAACAATCCACCTCATTTTCCACGTGACCACTGTATTTTCAGGATTATGTCTGAAATAGCCAACTGGGAAGGGAAGTGTCATTCATTGTGGGAGAGCAGGGCACAACCTCAAGTTGGAATGATCATGTTTTTATACAAGCAACACAGACATCTCTGCTACAAAACAAACACTTGAACTTTGTTACTAGCACCTACCGTTCATGTACAGTTTCACCCAAAATGACAGGAAGGGCAAGTTTACAGTTTAGCCCATGCGAGGGATCACTGGAACAGACAGGAGGTCAGTTTAACACTTACTATAAAAGTCTGATGAATTGGTGCAATCAAAGTTAATTTAATATAATTCTTTGTTGTAAGAAACAAATATATTTTCCAACCAAACTGCATTATATATTATCATCTATAAGACAGACAGACAGATTAACTGATAGATACACACACATCATATTACGTATGAAGACATGAATCTGTGTGTCAAACAATGACAGATTTATTTTTGTCCAGTGAAGGACAGCAAATAAAAAAACATCACACAACAGTAAAACATGGAACATTGTTCCTGAATAACTCAGCTTTACCAACTGTTAATGTCAATTAATTAATAATTAAATTAATATATTTATTTAACACCAAAATACCAACAGTGTTAAAATGTGCACCACGTTAGGTTGTTCCCTGCGCTCCCCTACTGTTTTTAGCAAAGTAAAAGAAAGTGTGCTCACTTTTTTAAGTTATGAATTGCTATCAAATTGAACATCATTGGTTCCTGGTAAAAGACATTCTTTATCTGTTTAGAACTGGATATTTTCTGCCCTCACTAGAGTAGGCTGACCAGGCAAGCAGATGCTAACTGGCTAATGGGGTAACAAACCATTAATAAAAGACAGACTTTGAGTTCAAGCTTTTAAAGATGACTGGCAAAACCAGCATTTAGATGTTTTGCTTTTTTTGCATAATTTAAAAAATGTAGTTTCATGAAAAACTGACTAATAAAAATGGTCCAAATTACTTTGAAAAAAATCTTGTTATATTAACTTACATTACAATTAGGGGTGCGGGAAAAACTCGATTCTTAGATGCATCGCGATGCGGACGTGAACGATTCTGAATCGATTCACAAATGTCAAAAATTGATTTTCCTTAATATTTAATTTATAACGTAATGTTGACGGAACGCAAAAGGCGGAACTTGGAAGTGGGTAAGTGCAGCGCCCGGACAGTCTGTGGCGGCACATAACAAAAACACTACTGGATGAGCGAGAAATCCGACCGGCTCCCTCTGCATTAAAGCCAGGTTAGGTCAGGAGTCACAACCCAAATGATAAGAAGAGCCATTTTGTCCTTTCAACAAAAATCAAACCACCTTGGGAGCCACAACATTTAATGCCCAGTATGTCTCAGTATATGATGAAGTCCTAGTTTAGGCTAAACAATATAAACAAGAGCGCAGATTTACTCTGATCTGCTTTAAGCTTTAGCTTTAGCCGCTTTCCTCCCGTCTCCGCCAGAAAACTTTTCTTCAAAACTAGAAGAGTTTCTTGTAAAATGTCTCAGCGTCCGGCTGTTTTACGAAGTCGCTTCTCATTCGCCAGCTTCTCATTCTGATTTTCCCGTTCCACCTTAAATTCTGCCTTAGGCGCCGAATGAAACTGAGGCACCATTTAAGGTGGAACGGGAAAATACGAAAGAGAAGCGACTTCATTTTCGCAACTTTTTAGAGAAAGACAGTCTCTCAGCAGATTTAACCAACCGCGCTGCTTATAAATGCGAATAAGTCCTCAAAATGTTCGTCTTAATCTCTGTTTTTTCGTTCGCTGCTAGCGAGGCCAGACCTCGGGGCTATGTGACCTGCTGTCTGCTGTCTGTTCTCAGTCGTTGAGAACCAGGGCTTTCGCACTACGCTGCACACTTTGGAGCCGAGATTCAGCATCCAGTCTCGCGGACGTCACCTCAAGCTTCGCTCCGGTTACTAGGCTAATATAGTTAACAAGTTTCTGATCACAAATTAGCACTGCCCAAACTACCTGCCTAAACCATCACACACTTGTCTTAAACTGCATCAAGTTGTTAAGTCATCTCAAATAGACTGTCAGGACAGGAACTTGGCTATTGGTGTTTCTGCTGTCGGCATTATTTGATAATTCAAATACAACATGTTTCGACATGTTCACTTCACTCTTACTGCTGTATATTAGCTCACTTGCATTCATTTAGTTTTATTTGTGTCTGTACTGACACAAAATGTGAACTTCAAACAAATGTGAAGTCTTTGCTAACCACAGTCATGGTCAAATCAAAGCTGAGTGCTACATATACAGACACAGATCTCTGGCTACATTTAGGTGTGTATATGGTATAGTCTCCTCAAATGTGAGTGTAGGCCATATACCTACAAATACAGACTATTACACTAGTGTTGTATAAACTATGCACTGTATTTTTGTCCATTTTTACAGTTAACCTAACAGTGTCATACAGTGTCAGAAACCAACCAGAGAAGCAAGTCTATGTGAGACTGCATGACAATCATTGTTGGGAAAAATAGAAGTATGGCTTTTTATGATGGCTGAATACTGAATACACTGTCATTTACCAGCAACAAATGTATTCAGTAGCATATTCTATTACAGTACATAAACAGTAACATATTCAGAATATAACTGATTTTCACATTGGTTTATCAGTTTACTCAGGCTTTAGCAGAGCTCAGTAACACTGAGATTAATAACTGATCACATTGATTTATCAGTCTACTCAGGCTTTAGCAGAGCTCAGTAACACTGAGATTAATAACTGATCACATTGATTTATCAGTCTACTCAGACTTTAGCAGAGCTCAGTAACACAGATTAATAACTGATCGCATTGATTTATCAGTCTACTCAGACTTTAGCAGAGCTCAGTAACACAGATTAATAACTGATCGCATTGATTTATCAGTCTACTCAGACTTTAGCAGAGCTCAGTAACACAGATTAATAACTGATCACATTGATTTATCAGTCTACTCAGGCTTTAGCAGAGCTCAGTAACACTGAGATTAATAACTGATCATCACATTGATTTATCAGTCTACTCAGGCTTTAGCAGAGCTCAGTAACACAGATTAATAACTGATCGCATTGATTTATCAGTCTACTCAGACTTCAGCAGAGCTCAGTAACACAGATTAATAACTGATCACATTGATTTATCAGTCTACTCAGGCTTTAGCTGGAACTGGATCACAGGATAAGTGTTTGTAAAGTACCTGTTAATTGAGGTCCTCTTTAGAATTCATCTAACAAGCAAGCACTGATTCTAAATAGAGTTAATAAACAAGGATTGATGGTGTTTCTTTTAAAGATCACATTATTGTTCTATTTAGTGGGTAAGTATTCTAAACATATTTGCCTAAAAATGTAAAAAGTAACTACTGCCTTTACAAAATGTAACTTGGTCTGAATACAGACACTCCGTTACATTCCCATCCCTGATAACAGCTTAGTTCTTAACAATGTGGAGCAAACTTTAGATACAAAACATGTCTTGGCTGATCAACTACACTACATTTGCAGTAAGTGGAGAACATGCCAAACAGTTCCTTCCTGAAGGCCTCTTGTGTAGTGACCGTTTAGATAATGTTCATACTTACATTAAACATGTGTAACGCATGAGTGTGTGGTCATCTACTAGCATGTCCTTGGCCAGACTCCAGCTGGAATCTTTTGGGAATAATTATTACATACATGATATCACATGGAGCGCACAGCGAGGGGGCTGTGAGTCATATGTGACACAAACAGTCAGGTGGCTGAAGTCTGATTCACCGAAAGACTCCTTTAGTTACAACTGTGTGTATGACCATGTATTTAACTCACTGTGGGGACCAGATGTCTCCAGTACCTTTTGAAAAACAAGACTTTGTGCGGCATCATTTACAGTGGAACGGGAAAATTAGAAAGAGAAGCTGACTTCACCTCCGCAACTTTTTAGTGTTTGACAGTTTCTCGTTGCAGATTTAACGTTCCAGGAAACCAACTGCAGTGCTTATAGATGCAAATAAGTCTATTCGTTTCTAAATGTTCGTCTTAAATCTTTCTCTTTGCCATTTCGTTAGCTAACGTTACTAGCTAGGCGAGATTGCGTTGCTATGTGACCTGCAGTCTGCACGCCAGCCTTCAGGGTTAGCTATAGGGTGATGAATTAACAGCGTTTAACACAATTTATTGTTAAATCTGTGTTGAACGATCAGCAGAGCTTTGTTTTACCGCAAAGGATCACTTATTTATTTTTACCTAAAATCTAATTCTGCTGTGGAGCTGCACCAGGGCTGTAAAAGAGCCTTCCAGTTGACTTGCCACATCACTTCCGTTAGATTTAGTAATAAAAGATATTGGAAGTAAATTTGTTATGGATTACTACAAATACTTTGCTTTTAAAGTACCTCACACAGTGAGAAAAAAGAAATCCTGTATAGAACAAAAGATGCATCAAGATGCACCAATAATTGTTTTATAATCGCATTGCAGCCTCTGAATCATAATCGAATGTGTATATATATATATATATATATATATATATATATATATATATATATATATATATGTACTGATCAGGCATAATATTATGACCACCTCCTTGTTTCTACGCTCATTGTCCATTTTATCAGCTCCACTTACTACATAGGTGCACTTTGTAGTTCTACAGTTACAGACTGTAGTCCATCTGTTTCTCTGCATACTTTGTTAGCCCCCTTTTACCCTGTTCTTCAGTGGTCAGGACCCCCATGGACCCTCACAGCGCAGGTACTATTTGGGTGGTGGATCATTCTCAGCACTGCAGTGACACTGATGTGGTAGTGGTGTGTTAGTGTGTGTTGTGCTGGTCTGAGTGGATCAGACACAGCAGTGCTGCTGGAGTTTTTAAACACCTCAGTGTCGCTGCTGGACTGAGAATAGTCCACCAACCAAAATATCCAGCCTACAGCGTCCTGTGGGCAGCGTCCTATGACCACTGATGAAGGACTAGAGGATGACCAACACAAACTGTGCAGCAGATGAGCTATCGTCTCTGACTTTACATCTACAAGGCGGACTGACAAGGTAGGAGTGTCTAATAGAGTGGACAGTGAGTGGAGTGTGAGTGTTTAAAAACTCCAGCAGCACTGCTGTGTCCGATCCACTCAGACCAGCACAACACACACTAACACACCAACACCACGTCAGTGTTACTGCAGTGCTGAGAATGATCCACCACCCAAAGTGTACATCATATAAATGTATGTATACACACACATACATATACATACATATATATGATGCCCATTCATCCAATCCATGCCAATCCATACGCATCAAACATTGGCATGGCATGACTGCAGCATCTTTTTAAGCCATGTTGGAAAAGTAACTCAGGTGGCCTCTCACGAAGCTGCTCTAGAGAACGCCAGTACTGGAGTACTGTGCAGAACTGCATCAAATTAATTGACTTTGAGTTTTTTGGTCTCTGCATAATACAAAATGTGTTATTTTATTTTTTTTAACACCATTTATGTTATTCTAAAATGTAGAAAGGTAAAAACAATGAAAAGAGAATTCAGTTTTTTTTTCTTTTCCTATAAAAGTTTTGCTTCTGGTAAAGATGAGCCCTCTTATCTGCACTCTTATCTAAACAATAATAGCCATCAGACACTCTTTAATTAGTGGAATCAGGTACTCACTAACATGAAAACTTTTGGTGGATAAGAGTGTGGATCATGGATGTAGGTAATAGATAATATCTCTCTGCTCTTATAATGCAAAACAGAGGACTTTTACATTAACGTTATGTAAGCGTCTCTAAAACTGAAGTTTCACCTGTTTTGTAAGTGTTTCAGTTTGAGTTTTGTAAAGTTTTCCAAGTGCTAAAAGCCTCTTAGGCTGTACGTGATAATGGGCTCTTCTGTCTCTCCTCACGCACACACGCACGTGTGGTTATGTGCTTGTACTGCATCTGCGTGTTCCAAAATGTTCCTCAGACTTAAGTGGTGGATCGAAGCTGTCTCTAGCAGCTGTCAATCAAGCTGGCTGGATGGGGGAGTAAGCTGAGCGCTAAAGCTCTGGCTAACACCCTCATATGGCACCCACACACAAACACGCACACACACACACACACACACACACACATGCTGCCCTGCAGGCCAAACTTGGACTTAGAACTCAAGAAATTTCAACATGAAGGAAAAATAATAATAATCATGTGTTCTGAATGAATATGTGTGCCTGTCAGTTCTGCTGCAGTCATGCTCGGTCAATACTGCAATGCCATCCTCTCGCAACTCGCAGCGGCTTCAGATTCAAATAACAAGCATTTCATTATAGACTTCAGTCTGATGGACAAGACAAGGCGAAAGAGGCAAAACAACTTGAATGGGTTGCTGATGTGTAGTTTGGATTGCAATTATGGTAGCTAGCACAACAGCTAATTTAGTTGAGGTTGTCAGCCAATCTAGCTGGAGATTTATGAATATCCTATACAAACTACACTATTATAAAAAAAAGAGATTCTAAATGTGAAGAACCTTTTAAGCCTTATTAACCTCAAATAAGCTCACTGGACAAAAAAGTAGCCACCAGTGACTGAAACGTACCTAATAGCTTGTAATACCTTGACAAGCATGAATAACAGCTGTGATTTGATTTGGCCTGGACTGGACAAGTTTCTGGATGTAGGTGACATCAATGTTCAGCCACTCTTGCATCAAAGAATTCCGCAGTTCGGACAGATTTTGTGGATGCCTTCCCTGGCGTCTTACTCGTTGTTCCAGGTCATCCCACAGATTTTAAAAAGAATTCAAATCTGGGGGTTTTGTGGGCCAGTCCAGATGTGTGAACGCTCCTGAATCTTCATCATGCCAGTCAGTCACATTTGCAGCCCTATGAACGTGAAAACTGTCATCTTGAATTACTTGGGTAGGAATGTTATGTTCTTCAGTAAGACGATGAGCAAAAGGCAAAACCTGGCTGTCCAGCAGCTCAGTGTTGGCACTGTGGTTCATATTTACTGTCACCTCAACCAAAGGACCCATTTTTGCTTAATTAAAACACCCCCAGAACATCACAGAGCTCCTCCAGCTTGAACCACGCCTTGCACGTAGTCCTCACTGAAGGCTTCCTGAAGTCTACGATGAACACGAAGTCGAGCATTATTCACATACAGAGAGAGAAACGCGATTCATCTTAACTGATAACACATTTCCAGTCATGTGTGTCTCTTTGCCCCCTGTAACCAGCAACTTTGTGAGCAGAAGTGAGCAAAGGCCTTTTGCGTGCCACTCTGCTCCATATGTTCATGGTGCAGATCCCTGCAGAGAGTTCTTTCAGAAATTGGTTGGTGAAGGACCTGTGTTCACTTCTAGAAGCTATTCTTGCCTGGAAGCGAAACGATTTTTATTCAGATGCTGGCCGGTCCATGTCCATCAGTTTTGTCTTTGGGCCACAATTCTGATGAGAATTTCCTGTAGAGTGGGATTTTTGCCACTGCTGGTAGACCAAACACTTCAAAACACCTGCAAATTCAGCTACTTCCTTCACACTATGGCCTTTAGCACAGCCAAATGCAATCACTCCTTTTTGTCAGTTATTAACATCTGACCCATTTTCACACATCGAACGAGACATTCACTGCACTGTACCACCTTTTCTCAATCTATGAATCCCGTCACACACCCCGCAGGTATTTATAGCCAGATTACCCTTGCGCAACACCACCTGCAGGAGCCTCAAGTTACTACCACCTTAAACACTCAAGGTGACAAATTTTTTGTCCAGGGAGCTTATTATGCTGTGGTTTCCTTTAAAGGTTCTGACGTCTCATTTACAAAATAAGTTTCTCTAAAGAACGCTAAAGAGGGTTTTTGTGGAGCTAAAAGTGGTTCTTCTATGGTATTGTGTAAGGAATTCTTTTTAGCACCTTTAATTGAAGAATAAACCAACTGTAAAAGTTGGAACTAAGCTGATTGTATTTTGCTGGTTGAAACAAATCTGTCACTATCAAAGCTAATGTAGTACATTCCAGTCATAATGTGTATTTTGGAGTCTTTTTGCATGCTCTCTTCCTGCCCTCCTCCGCTCCTTTTTCTTTTGAAACCATTTCTTCTTTCCGCTACCTTCTGCCTCCTTCCCTTTTTCACTCACTGTCTATTACTGTCTGTTTGACTGTTATCTCTCTCTGTCTGTATCTAAGCCTGTGCGTGTCTGTGTTCGTGTGCACGTCTGTCTTGAATTTTAGTCGGAAAGGGCTTTTGTAGATCAGATAAACCTCCATCTGGAATGTTCTGCTCTTATCAACAAATAAAAGACCGCTGTCGAGAATATCCATGTATGTGTAAGTCAGCGTCTGCAGGTGTGTGTGTGTGCATGATCATAGATTGATTCAATTCATTCACACTTCAGAATGTATTCAGGATGCTTGGAGAAGTGAGAGTCATCCACAGTGCCAAGTCTTTCCATGCATGTGTGCAAGTGCAGTATTTTTGACTGCCCTTATCAGTGAGAGTGAAATTTCCACTTAATTTATCCTCAAACTGCAGTGGAGGGTGTGCAGGTCAGATAACCCTGAACGTTTTAAATGTGTCAAAATGAATCTTCTACTGGACCATATTACTTTCTCATTCTCTCTCTTTCTCTCCCTCTCTCTCTCTCTCTCTCTCTCTCTCTCTTTCTTTCTCTCTGATTTACATATAAACTCAGGCGTAGCACAAATTGTGCCTGAATTTAACATTCAGTTTACCAAGACTTATCGTGCACATTGTGTGTAGCCCCGCCCACTAACTGAACAAAAAAAGCCCTTTCCGACTAAAATTCAAGACAGACGTGCACACCGCACTATACCGCACTATGCACCCACAATGCGCCTCAATTTAATGCGGTACTGAGATTGCAGCTCATCACGCAAACTGTGTGTATCCCCAGCCACTAAATATGCAAAATGTTCCTTGATGCAACCACAATATGCACCTGCAGTGTGCCTGATTTTAATGTTCGATGTATGAACACTGCTTCTTTTCACACAAACTGTGAGTAGCCATTACCAAATAACTGTGCTCACAATGTGCCTGAATTTAATGATCAGTTTACTAAGACTGCAGCTTATCATGCAAACTGCTTGTAGCCTCACCCACTAACTGCATAAAATGTGCCTTGATGTGACCAAAACTTGCACCCACGATGCACCTAAATTTAAATCTGTACCACACCTGCAGTGTGCCTGAATTTGATGTGACTGTGACTAGTCATTACCAAGTAGCTGTGAAAAAAGTGACAATGTGACCACAACATGTGCTCAAAATGCAGCTGAATTTAATGTTCAATGACTGCAGCTTATCACGCAAACTGCATGCAGTCTCACGCACTAACTGCACAAAAAATGCCCTGATGCAACCACAATGTGAGTAATTGTTTGATTTACAGAGACTACTGTTTATCATGCAAACTGCATGTGGCCACGCCCACTAACTGCACAAAATGTTTATTGATGTGAACGCAACATGCAATTACTATGCACCTGGATTTAATGGTTGTTTTACTAAGACTGTAGCTTATCACACACACTGCATGTAGCCCCTCCCACTAACTGCACAAAATATTCTTTAATATGACCATAAAATGCCCTCTCAGTGCACCTGAACTTAATGTTCGATTTACTAACACTGAAGCTAATCACGCAAACTGTGCGTAGCCCTGCCCACTAACTGCACATCCCTGAGGCGCAGGGTTTAAAAGGCACAGTGAAATGGAGCTGCCAACACGCTCAAGACAAAACGGTGAGTTTTGACTTTACACAGTGTTATTCTGATGGAAAATTTAAAAAAAAAAAAACCTTGGTGTCATGATAGACCCTGATCTGTCCTTCGACGCACATATAACTAATATTACTAGAACAGCCTTCCTGCATCTCCGCAATATTGCTAAATTGAGAAATGCATTTTCTCTACAGGATGCAGAAAAGTTAGTTCATGCATTTATTACTTCAAGGCTAGATTACTGTAATGCCCTGCTGGCTGGATGTCCAAGTAAAAGCCTTAACAAGCTTCAGTTAGTCCAGAACACTGCAGCCAGAGTTCTTACTAGAACCAGAAAATTTGACCATATCAGCCCAGTTCTATCAACCCTACACTGGTTACCAGTTAAATTTCGCATTGATTATAAAATTCTCTTACTGACTTATAAAGCTCTAAACGGACTCGCCCCTCTGTACCTGAGTGAACTTCCCTCCCACTATGAACCATCACGCCTACTTAGATCACAAGGTGCTGGTTTACTATTAGTACCTAGAATTAATAAAGTTACGTCAGGGGGGAGAGCTTTCTCATACAAAGCCCCCCAGCTTTGGAATAATCTTCCTGTTAATGTTCGGGACTCAGACACAGCCTCAGTCTTTAAGTCTAGGCTAAAAACCTACTTGTATAGTCAAGCCTTTGGTAATTAGTTTTCCCTGTCAGTTCTATACCTGCCAGAGTCTCCGCTGCTCTGCTAACACTGTAATCTGTGAACAGTCACCCATTACAGAACTGACTCTCTGTGTTTTTCCTTTCTTTCTTTTCTTTGCCGAGTTGAACAGCTGCCCATCCTGTGCGTTCTGATGCTGCTGCCTCTTCTGCCTTGATCGGGTGCCACTGCTCGCCATGCAAACCTCACCCTCACATCCTGACCCCACTGCTGCTGCTGCTGCATGAACTAAACTAATCAAATTAATCATTTGCTCCACCCTGTTTTCCCTGTTTTTGTACTATAATATTTTATACTAACAATGTTTACTATCCAGTGTCGACCAGAGGAGGATGGGTTCCCCTTCTGAGTCTTGGTTCCTCTCAAGGTTTCTTCCTGTTTCTCTTAGGGAGTTTTTCCTTGCCACTGTCGCCACTGGCGACGCTCATGGGGGCTCGGACCCGGATTTCTTTCTGTAATGCTGATTTGCTTGTAAAGCTGCTTTGTGACAACACCTGTTGTAAAAAGCGCTATATAAATAAACTTTGCTTGCTTGCTTTCAGCATGTGTTCGAGGCTCGTGCCTCCGTCTAGCCACTGTGTCTGCTGCCGTTATTAACTGGCCACCACCGCTTGATCAGACTTGATCAAACTTTAGTATATCAAGCAGAATATGTGTGCAATCGTCCTGTTTTGCACGACCCTCTCTCAAATGCATATGCATGCATCCATAGACTCCGTTCAAGTCTCAAATCAGAAACATCACGAAAAGTGACGAATATTACAGATTTTGTGATAATGTAAGTAATTTATGTAAACTACATTGCTATATACTAATAAAATAAAATAATATGCTAATAAAATAAAATAATAATTTCTGAATGTATTAAAGGATTTTTTGACATTTTTCATATTCAGGCAGTGTTCACCCGAGTCAGTGAGGCCTCAACTTTCAGCATATACTGCATTTGACATGCAAGTCAATGGGAAGCTGCCACGAGGTGATCAGAATGCAGATTTAAAAGGCACTGCCAGCCTTTTTTTCGTCAGTGGAATACAAGTTCAAATTGTCTAATATCAAACGATTTTTATCAGCTGACTAATTATGTCGCTGCTCGGTGGGAGCAGAAGGGTAGAAAAGAGTGCTGATGGGAAAATTAGTCTTGCTATTTCCAAAACTGCCTCGTTTTAGTTTCTGCCTCTGAAGCCAAGGCTACAGCAAACAGAATACCTCTTCGCCAAAGTCAGCTAAATGTTGAGAAATGAATCTAATCTTTATAATTATTAATGATGAATTTGTTCTAGATAGCTAGCTAGGATAGCTAGTTAGCATTACAACTAGATAAGTCACTGCTGTTATGTGTACAGTGTGACTCATTGCATGAGATGCTTTTTCCCATGGAAGCACAAGAATCACTCCAGGCAGTGTTTTTTTTTCACAGCTAGTGTACTCTAGTGTGCCCTATTGGTTCTATGTGTTATGGGATCCTCAATAATATATAAGTCAGTTTGAGCAAGAGTGACCCCAGTGAGAGCTGTGGGAGAAGCAGACTAAACAGGAACCTTTGTCCAAGATCTCTTTATAGCATCTACAGAGTGATGGGCAAGTCTGAAACCTATCAGGGTCATCTGGGTGATTCTACCACTGGTGGCAACTTTAAAGCCATGAAAATGAGCTCAAAATAAGAATAAACCACAGAGAGTTGATGTCTGTATAGTCTTTGTTCTATTCTGAAGTTAACCAACAAAAACTATGTTCATTTTTCCTTTTTGATTTTTTATTTTTATGATTTTCAGTCAGAAAAATGACACAAAAGATGCGTTGGAATCCGATTTGAGCAGCCAGAGTGTCCAGACTGAGACACATCTATAAAAATAAGATTGGAATCGCATTTCAAACCACCTCCAAATGTGGTTTGGATCTGATTTGCAAAAATCAGATTTCTTGTGGGTTTTTGCTGTCCAGACTCTCAAAAATCAGTCTGGATATGTCAAAGATCACATTTGGGGCGGGCAGTCTGAAGAAGGCCCTAGATACGGGAGAACACTCATCTGTGCAGGCATACAGAGTTCCTAGACCTGAGTATCCACATCTTCATATTTCTTACAAAGCCTGACGGTGGTCAGACGGTTATGGTAAAAGATTCTGTACTTAATCAAACCCTGTCTAGCACAGATAGAAGAGGAATGCACTTAACATGAGAATATTGTCCCATAAATCTCCTGAGATCCCCCTCAAGGTCCTCCTCCCAAAAAGCTTTAATATCATTCAAGGAGGATGGAAAAACGAACCCCTTTGGAAACCAATAATAATAATTCCAATAAAGCAGAGGAGTAATTGCATTTAAAACAGCAATTAGATTCAGGAAAATGAAAGTGACAAGCAGAATGATTTAAAATCATACTGCTCAATATCAGACGATGAGAGATGTGGCACAAATGACGGCTCTGAGCAGATACAATCTGGCAGTGGAGTTCCTGGAGGGGCTCTCCTCTGTTGTTATTCTTTGATGTCTGCAGGTGGGGTTATCTTCTGCTGTGACTGAAATGGTCAGGTCAACCATTCATAGTCTTAATCTCACTGCAATAACCTGAAGTTATTGGTGGTCAGTGTTGAAGGTCACACAAAGCCTTCAGGAGAGATGTCAGTTTCTGGAGCAAGTTTTTTCTCTGCCTTTAAAAAACAGGTGTAAAATTGACAGCAGTGTCTTAAACATGTCACTGGGGGACTTCCTGTCTCACAGGGTGAGATGAACATTTGTGAGAAGGTGCAGCACAAGGTCATCACAGAGATGGGCTCGCAACTAGGAAGTCGAAACCTACAGAGAGCGGCACTCTTCACAGCAGAAAGCAGCACAAGGAGTTGTGCAGTAAACTGCACCAACCACAGAGAAGATGGTTGGAGAATGTTTAATATCCCAAGGGGATCACATCCCCCTAAAAAACACAGAAGATTATGGATCCAGGCCATCAAAAGGGCAGATTTGGATCCCAATGGTCCACCAATGTGTCTGAGAGAGTGGCTAGGTAGGACACCTGCCCTCAACATGCCAAACTCTGCATGTCTGTATGAGATAATCGTATATACTGGGCTGTGTGATTGCCGGCCACTTGAACAAATCTAAACAGAGTAGAACGAGTATCACCCACACTGTGAGTGCATTCACATGCACTTAATAATCTGATAACTGCAGAAAATCAGATTTTGTCAGTAATCTGATCAACACGTTTACATGCACTTAGGTAATCAGATAACGCGGAAATTCCGGGTCTACATGAGTTAGGCGGTAATCGGATTTCTGCTTTGCAACCAGCCAATAAACTCACAGAAGAAGACGTGACATAAACTCAAACTTCATGCTGCGGCTTTTTTTTTTAAAACATCGAGTTACTTTACCTGAAAATATGAACACACATCATTTACAAGATGCAGAATATTTAAATCCTTTATTTCGTGTTTGGTTTCAGCACCACTCCAAAAGAGTTTTGCTGCGTCTCGTGGCAACGCTGCTTGCTTATTTCTGGTACCGCTGTCTGTTCTTGCGCACATGCGCAGACTGAGAAATCCGAAAGAAATCAGAGTAAGAGTTTACATGCACTGAGAAATCTGATTACTGAGCTAAAATCCAGCTCTCTTTATGAGATTTCTTAATCAGATTTCTAGATCAGGTTATGGTATTTTTATTAAATTAAAAAGAGAACAAAAAAACGAGCTTTCAGCTTCTTGTATCATCAGTGCTCATGAAGGAACTCTCTTAACTTACGTCCTTTTGAAGACAAAGTGCCCTCACCTGTGTGGGTTCTGCTAAGGCCTTCTTAAAGTGACAGTACACCGGTAAGAGGATATACTCAGATGCAAACACAAAAATCAAATACATCAAAAACATCAGAAACCATTTCGAAATA
This sequence comes from Colossoma macropomum, assembly GCF_904425465.1. Lineage (NCBI taxonomy): Eukaryota > Metazoa > Chordata > Actinopteri > Characiformes > Serrasalmidae > Colossoma > Colossoma macropomum. The sequence continues at coordinate 56,140,476 of NW_023494792.1, read as the reverse complement.
ATACTTTAATCAAAAACATCTTTTTTTATAGAAAACAATTGAGATTAAGATCCTTGTTCATACCAATTCTGCTCTATTTAACTTTTTTTTGCTTTACGCACCTGTAGTAATCCACTTTCTATTAAGTGCAACTAACATTTTTGTTCTTTCCACATGGACAAATCTGAAATCCATTTGTGGTCAGGAATAGCGTATGGATCTGGACTGGGTTTCACCAGGTTTGCGTAAGTTTATATTGTAGTTATACTAGTGAGTTCCAAACTATTGTTGTACTAAATTTAGTTGCACCACAAATCTGTAAGCCTTGTCTTACAGATAGCAGTAGTAACTAGTAACAATTAACTAATGCGTACATCACTCTAACATGATGATAACATGTTCAGAACTGATCAGTAAACCTGCTGCCATGGAAACGTGATGGCAGCTGCTCTGACTTTTTCAATAGAAAAAATATCCAGCATAGAAGAGAACGATGGGTACAGGTTAAACTGAATAAAACTAATTATCTACAGTTATTCTTTAATATTTCCCTGAGAAAACCAAACATGCAGATTTTTAAACGACGTTTCTTGTTGACCGACACAACAGCAGCCTCAGTTTAGCCATTTGTGCAGCTGCTGAGTCTCACTGAGCTGGAGCTGTGGGTGTTTAGCCTCATGCTTGGAGTTTAAACCAGGGCGATGATTACAGCTGTAAGTAAAATCACAGCATATGGTGTTTAGAATTTTTAGGTTAGTTAACCAAAAAAGTCATGTTTTGGTCTTTTTTTGTGCTTTCTGTGTTGTTTCTGATGGTTTCCCGAACACTTACTCCTGCTCAGGAGGAGGTGTAAATATTTAGTAACTACTAACTTCCATGTTAAAGCTAGTTTGTGTGGTACAACTCATTCTGATTTAGTGATGCATGAACTTAAAACTTAGCACTTATGGTACAACTAGCCTCGGTATGAACTTACACACAGCTGGTACAACCAGCCACAGGTAATTTCTCACTACTAATGAGAACTAATTTATTGAGGTAATCAGTGTGGTCTGAGCTACCAAGGCCTCCAATGTAATCTGTGCCTCACTCTCCCAGACCTCACATGCTGTCATATGTCTCATGTCTTGTACAGTATGATCACAGAAGCTGTCAAATTTAATTGCGGCAGGTTGTAAAGTAACCTTATTGTAAACATTTTTACTTCGACTTAGCTTAGCAACACTTATGCTCCTGGCATTGTCAAACAAGCAGAGAATAGACAACAAAACAGATGGATTCAAGTCAGACAGGACATGTCAGTAAGCCCCAGCTCCTATTAGCTACGCATTTAGTGACCAGCAAACTTAGTGCTGAGTTCACAGAGACCTGATGACTAGCTGATGCTGATAGTCAACAATCGTTAGCTAACGTTTTACATATTAGTATGCAAATGAAAGAAACAGATCCAACTCTGAAATGTCATTTTATTATGTCAACACAAACTTACAAACAATGCAAAATCTATGTTGATTGCAACAGTTGACTAACATTACAATCTTGTGACTGGCTAAGTTACTAAAGCACGTCTGCCTCCTGACCGTGTGTGAACCCAGCAATGTTTGTAAACAGGAAACCAGTCTATAGAAGTGGGGCACAAATTTTTATACAAGTAACCAACACATCTCTGCTACCAATGAAAACATGATCTTTGTTTCCAGCACCTACAATTTATCAACAATCCAGCTGAAAGCAGAAAGAGTAGAAATGTTACAACTTAAACCCATAAGCAGGGTTAACCCCTTTCTGCAGGCCTCATAGTGGCTGGTGGAGCAGAAAACAACTTTCAATCATGATGTTTTAGCTCACATTCAAGGCCTTCATCAGATGGACGTTGAATGAATGTGGACCAAAACATCGTGTTTTAACTAATTACAGTCACAGCTTATGTTGGTGTAGAGCGAGTTTTGCACTTTTTCTTGATAAGACGATAAAATGTTTTTGATATTTGGTTGTACCTCATCTGTAGTTGGTTGAAGCACACTTTTTCCTTCATCCACCTAAATTACTTAAAATATGCTTGTCAACATAAGTATGATTGATGAATGGATGCATTAATGTATCAAACATGTCACAGTTATTTTTGACCTCAAAGTAGAACAGCAAATATCAGAACAATAACCTGAAATATATTTGATTTACGTGATATCTGTAGTACATTTTGATTAATCTTTGCATTAAAACGTCCTAATAATGAAGTGTTTTGAGTTGATATGGGGAGGATATGGACTTCTGTGTGGAGGCTGTACTTTAGCCTGGCTAGCTCTCACTGTGAGCTATTTACATGTTTCAATAAGGTGTTATATCACAGCCACCATGATGGAAATAGAATAATAGAGATATGAATTCTGTGACTTATACACACAACCCACAAATCAAAACAATTATGATAAAAAAGTTACTTTTATGGTACAAAAAGAGTCAAATTTAGCAGATGAAGTTGCTATGGAGATACGAGAAAATGACTAAAAGCAAGTTCTACTTGAACCTGAGCTGAAACTACTAAAATATCCATGTCACATTTTACTCTGCATTAGTCTGTGTTCCAAATATTGTTCTACAAATTCATTTTTTTTTCTGAAATAGACTTACCACCTGTGGAATGTTTTATTGGGAAAAACATTATTTATTAACATAGTCATCACTCCATAACTTTCATTTTCCTTTTTTCCATGAGCTTGTTGATGGCTTCACTGTCTCACTGCATTATTTAAACACTAGGCCTCAAGAGGGTGCAGTTAGTAGGTGGTCCTGTCTGTGCGATTACAGCCGTACGCAAAAGTTTGAACACCCCTGGTCAAATGACATGTTTTGTTGATCTTCTAAGTGAAAATAAGACAACACATCCTTTACTTGGATCCAATGTAAATATGACTTTTTCTGCTTATATTAGTGCACAGTTTCAATTTATGCGCTGAGTTTATTGGGTAAAAAATACAACAAATCATAAAATGTGCCATAACTTTTGCACAGGCCACTTTTGTTTTTTTTTCCCCATGTTAAATTCAGTGAATAAACAGTAATTGTGCATTAAATTGTGCGGAAGTGTGTTCTCTGTAAAGTGTTAATTCAACTGCAGCAGTAGTAAACTGAGCACTAGCAGAGAATGTTTCAAAATCTCCAAATAATTAAATGGTTAAGATGTAAACAGATTTGTTCAGAGAGTGTGAAATGTTCTAGAGAAACTTACTGAGTCAGAACTGATGGTGATCGGAATCACACATCTGCCTCTAAGAGCTCCTTCCCAGAAAGTTATTACACGAAATGCTTGCAAACATTCAGAATGGTGCCAGAAAATATCCGAGACATTGTTTTATGATAGGTTTGAGACAGTTTTGGTCTAAAATATAGTTTTTGAAATCCATTCATAGTGAAGGAGTACATGTAGGGCAGTTTAAGGTAAAATACTACTCAAAAAAAAAAAAGAAAACTTACATCCTCTTTAGTTTAACACTAATTTACCATCATCATCATTGCACAAAAACTCAGGAGCCTCACAGGCCATTTTGATAGCAAATAAAATGGCTATATTTGCATTGTAGACGTTGCAAGCCCTGGTTCCTATCACCACCACTGTGAAGATATCTGAGTCAGAAAGTTTCTCTACAATGAACCATTTCACATCAAAACACTTATTATACAGAAATATTATAGTAAAAACAAGGTGCAGTTTGCACTGCACCTCCATCTGTACACTCTCAGAAATAAAGGTATTAAACTATCACTGGGGCAGTGCCCCTCTTGTCACTGGGGTGGTACCCTCACGGGTACATCTCAGTACCTTTAGTCAGGGAACATAACTGAACCATAATCCATTCAAATGATATTTTCTAAGTTGTATTGACTCCACACACCCCGTCTCGTGTCCAGGCTTTTATTTATTGATCTATTTTAAAATATTAAGTTATGTAAAGGTACAAATCTGTACTTTTCACCTGGAAAAACCTATTTAAGGTACACAATTTGACCTTAAAACCACTGTTGTGCCTTTGGAGGCACATTTATGTTGTTTGTACCTTGATGAACTAAAAATGTACCTGCACAGAGCCTTTATTTCTAACAGTGTAGGTCCATCTGGCCCAAAGAGTTGAGGGAAGTCAATGCTAATGCAATGCTAATGTTAAACAGAGCCATAGCCAGGCCTGCCCACATATATACAAACATTCTGCTCTACAACTCAATATCACACCTTTACATGGTCTGCTGTAGGTTACACGCTTCACTTTTTTCTGTCATGTTAGTGTGATAAGACTAGCTCTAACATGCTTCACAGATTCGTGCATAAGCATCAGAACACGCACACGTGGCGAGGTGTGTTCCAGCAGCCGATGCGGGGGTGTAGAGTGCTGGCCTGTGATGATGTCCAGGTGTTCCTTTCCCTGTTTCTCCATCTGTAGCGAGTAACCACTGACAGTCAGCATGAACTCTGTGAGATAACAGCCCTCAGTGCCAAACAGCCTGCTTTCCATTCAGATTCGGCGGCTTTGAATGGAGGCAGACGCACCTCAGATCTATGTACACAATCTTACGTGACTAGTTCAAGCGGAATCTCCACTCAAGTGCTGCAAAAACAGAGTCTCATTACTGAGTGGAATGGAAGTGTATAGCTGACCTTATTCACATTTGAGTGGCTCCTAATCTTTATCACTCTCAGTCCATTTACGAGTCATAAACACTGCCGACTGCTGCTTCCTGCAAAATAGGGGTGTCGGGGCGATTTGGCCTGGTGGGGCAATAATATAACCAGTGTGCTGAGTCACGGTCAGTGCCAAGGGAGCACTGTGTAGATGGTGTGAATCGGAGAAATCTCATATAACTGTCAAAGAGCACTATCTGAGGGGGTCGTATAAGAAAAGTTTTTTAATCTTCTCCTGGTGTTGACCTCAAAGGGTTGCGATTCTAGAGAATGTGTGCGGCTCTCTCTGCTGAGAACCATTAAAAATGGGGGAGATCTGGGAGAACTCTGTGTGAAATCAAATCTTGCTCTCCCCACAGGGAAGCACCTTTACACTGCTGGAGATTAGTTTATGGCAGGGGGACCTGGAGAACCTCTCTCCTGCACAGTTTGCTTCCAATTTAGCTTCAGTTTGGGGTGGAACTGAAACCTGCCTGAGGGAAAACCTCCAGAAGCAGACTGCAAGTCCTCATTGACAGAGATTAATAACTGCACTTCTGTAAAGAGTTTTTTACAACACTCGCATACTTTGCTGATAGCGGCTCACAAGTTGTTGTATTTGGACTAAAAGTTCATCTGATTGTAATATAAATGCAGCTAGATGGCCGTAATACTTTGTGAAGCCAGTGTTGCATTGCACGTATCTCCAGCATCACTCTTGTACTCATGGCTGGATCCAGAAGAGGGGCCACAGGGGCGCTGGCCCTAGTAAAAATCTGATTGGACATTTAAATGTTCATCTGCTGTCAGTAACAAGCATGTCATTAATTCATATGCAAATTTGTCACCCTTTGGAAGAAATTCGTCGCTTTGAAAGCTGAACATGCCACTTGTCAATCATGTGGATTGGAAGAGGTCAGGGATTGGCCCTAAGCCTATCCCTGACCTTGATCTTAACCCAAAACCTAATCCTGACCATCACCCTGGCTCTAATCCTAATCCTGACCTTCACCTTGACCCAAAAACTAATCCTGACCATCACCCTGGCTCTAATCCTAATCCTGACCTTCACCTTAACCCAAAACCTAATCCTGACCATCACCCTGGCCCTAATCCTAATCCTGACCTTCACCTTAACCCAAAACCTAATCCTGACCATCACCCTGGCCCTAATCCTAATCCTGACCTTGACCTTAACCCAAAACCTAATCCTAACCCTCACCCTGGTCCTAATCCTAATCTTGACCAAAACCTAATCCAGTTAAGCTCCAGTTACAGAATGGTGTCAGTGTGTCTATAACAGCTTGTTGAGGATGTTGATGGTCTGTATTATACCTGTTAATGTTCAGTGACCTCTCAGGTTAAACATCTACAGATATGAACTTGGACACCAAATACAGTGACAAGCGACTGAATTCAGCTGATCGTAAACAAATTTTATTCATGCAGTTAATTTAAAGTCTCTTGATAATCTACTGAATGTATTCACTGCTGCTACATCATTGATATGCTGTGGATAAATTACTGAGAGTTTGTTGAGTGTTTACTTCATCTAAAAAGGACCACTCGAAATAAAGTGTCATCTTGTTATCTTATACTGGGTTTGTCTTGAATTCAACAAAATATTTGGTGTCCATGGCTCCAAAAAAATCAACATGCGGTGAACTGAACTTCTGACGAAACGTTTGTCTTACCGCTGTGGTCAGTGGACCGTTGCCTCTGGTGGTGGCAGAATTTTCCATTGCAGATCTGTTGAAAACAATGGAATATCTGCTTTGCCATTGTCCATCTGCTGAAAATGTGAACGCAGCATTAGAGCGATGCTAGCCAACTGGTGGGTCTTTTGGTAAACATAACAGAATTGGCAGTTAGTGTGCTCTTCCGAGCATACTGAGCTGTACAATGGCATTGAATTAATGGCAGTTTGAAAAGACGCTGTGGTCTTGGAGGAAGCTTGTGCTAGCATTCACCCTCTCAGCACTGGTAGAATTGTGTAAATGGGAAATACCTAGCTAGCGAGTGGAGTTGGATATGCTCAAACTGGGGAGAATTTGCAAGTTGCTCAGGCACTATTTTGGCAAAATCATGTGACAAATATGTCTCGCTTTTATTTTTGTGAGACACTGGAATCAACGGATCAGCAGCTCTTTTTCAGGGATCCCACCTGGTGATTGATGGGCTTGGCCTTCAAAAACCCACAAAAACACCATTCTCACTTTATATTGACAGATAGACGCCGCTCCACCGCAAGGTTCCCCTTTTTAAATGTAAGTGTCATGGGCGTTTTTGAAGGTTCAACTTGCCCTTTAAGAATCTGCAGAAAAGCAGTAAAATTGTACTAGCACAGTTATAAAACCTGGGAAATCACAGTTTTAATAAGGTCAGGGTTAAAAAACTGTGAACTTGACCTTTAACTTTTATCATTTAAGAATAATAGACTAATACAAATGTTAAGAAGAGCCATTTTGTTCTTTCAACAAAAATCAAACCACCTTGAGAGCCACAACATTTTATGTCCATTTTACCCTCTTGGCTGCAAATATGTCTCAGTGTGTGCTAATGTTCTAGTACAGGCTAACAAATATAAACAAAAACGCAAACGTACTTTGCTCTGCTTTAACCTTTAGCTCAGTTGTAGCTGCTTTTCTCGCATCTCCAGCAGGAAACTTTTCCACAAAAGTAGAATATTTTCTCGCAAAATGTCTCTCAACGTTCAATTTTTCTCTCAAGACTGAAGTCGCTTCTCATTCACCAGCTTCTTGTTCGAATTTTTCTGCTCCACCTTAAATGGTGCCTGAGGCGCCAGAATGTAACTGGTGCACCATTTATTTTACTGCAAAGGAGGATTATTTTATTTTTACCTAAACATCTAATTCTGCTGTGGAGCCGCAACAGGACAGTAAAAGAGTCGCATGTTGCCGACCCCTGGACTAATACTTTCATCCATTAGAGTGATTTCACTACAGTTTTTATTTCAAATCAGACTTGCATTAATAGGGACACCTGTATGTAACACCAGATGACACAGACACGTCCTGATATTTCTAAATGATTCACTGAATACACAACCATTAGGGTCTTCTCAGGGGCTGTTTTGTGATATAATTTACTATCATATGGTTTCCTTGTTACACAACAATAATACACCCCTCAGGATGTTGTTTTCGCCATGCTGACTTTTTGAGGAACTTTTCAGACAAACGATTGTGGAAATAATGTTGTAAAACAAAACTATTTCACCACTTTTGCTCTTTTTAAAGAATAGTTATGCTGAACTAGTTAACAAGGCTTTTCCAACCTTTTCATGTCACGTTTTGAGAGTTATTTCACATTTATGTCCTAGAAAATTCTCTCAAAATGTATTTAATTTAAACTTTTTAAAGGCACCCTTCATAGAAGTATTTAAGTCATTTTTATATCAAATATATTTCATTAATGCATTCTCAAGATGTGAAATCAATGATCATCAAATGATTGTACTGTATTTATAAATACAAATATGTGTAAGGCTGAGAGGACTGAGGACACCAGGAGCAGGGTGTGGAGACGCAGAGCTTTCCTTTTATTCTAAACGCAACACAAATCACTCAGCCTTCCAGCTAGCATACAAAATTAAAGAGCCATTTCAGTGCCTTTCAGTGACTTTTCAGTCCTTTTTTTCCCTTCTCGAGCCTCCACTGGTCTCCTTCTCTCTCTGGGCTCTGCCACCTGCTGAAACAAGAAATAGCTATACGTAGGCAGGCAGAAACAAGGCACAGGTGAATCTTATCAGCTACTCAGCCCGCAGGTTCGGCATGACTGGCTCTCTGTCCTGCGTGTGATGCTCGACCACGCCCCCGCCTCCACAATAAAATACGCATAAAAATGTATATACATGTGTGATCTTAAGCATATCAGCACTGATATAAGATAAGTTTGTATGTCCGTAATTATAGCTTTACAGGAGAAAGAAAAAGCATTCTTCACTTAATATTAGGTAATATAATAAAAAGAAAATAAATTAAGTAATAAGTACATTTGGACCATGTCTTTTGGTCCATTTGCCATGAAGTGTTCACAGTGTTAAAGTGTTCACATTTTCAAACTGCGATGGACTGGCGACCTGTCCAGGGTGTATCCTGCCTTCCGTCCAATGACAGCTGGGATAGGCTCCAGCACCCCACCGTGACCCAGAAGGATAAGCAGTTTAGATGATGTATGTATATGTATTTTCAAATGGTGTAAAAGTAAGTTAGAAATTTGTAACTATTATGTAAATAAACATTTGTTCTGCTTTTGATTAGCACATTTGCTGTTATTCAATCTGTGATCACAGGCCCACCTACTCAAAAAGGTAGGTCATGTCTCAAGACTGCTAGTGGTCACTGCTCAGAGTCAGGGCTGATGGGGTCAGGTGTCTTGCTGAAGGGTGTATCTGTAACAGCAGCAAGTCATATTGACACATTCACGGCTTGTTTACATCTCCCTTCTGCACTGTGTGAGTCCCAGGGTTGTTCTGAAGCCCTGAGGCTCAAACCACTGTGTCAGTACACACTGTGTAAAAATTTTATGATGTATGAATCAAAAGAAATGGCCCAAAATTACTTGGAAGAACATCTGGTTCCACTGACTTACATTAAAAGTAAAGTATGTTTTGTCCTTCTCCTGTAATGCTTCATTTTGGAGATGCGAGGTTTTGCTCTGACAGCAGCGTTATGGTCTGTATGCTACAGAGCATGCAGATCTCAATCAATGTTCAGCAGCTACTGGTTAAGAAGGGGTGCATGATAGATACTATAGGTACTCTGGACAGTCAGCATTTTGGGCTGTTTTCTGTGAGTTAAAATATAAACATTTATAACTTGAGCACAAGTTATAAATGTTATAAACTATAAATGGTACATCCAAGTGTATTTCTGTAGTAATTTAGGAGTTAAACCAGCACCCCCACCTCATTGTATGTATGCAGTAAGACACTGCTGTGTTTGATCCACTCATACCAGCACAACACACACTAACACACCACCACCACATCAGTGTCACTGCCGTGCTGAGAATGATCCACCACCCTAATAGGACCTGCTCTGTGAGGGTCCATGGGGGTCCTGACCACTGAAGAACAGGGTAAAAGGGGTATACAGAGAAACAGATGGACTACAGTCTGTAATTGTAGAACTACAAAGTGCACCTATATAGTAAGTGGAGCTGATAACATGGACAACGAGCGTAGAAACAAGGAGGTGGTCATAATGTTATGTCTGATGTGATGTGATGTGATGGATTATGTCAGCAGTAAAGTTAGGTGGAGGAGGGATAATGGTCTGGGGTTGTTTTTCAGTGTTTGGGCATCTTAGTTCCAGTGAAGGGTGATGTTCAGGCTACAGCAAACAAAGACATTTTAGACAATTATATACTTCTAAATTTGTGACAACAGTTTGGAGAAGAACCTTTCCTGATACGGCACTATTCACACATACATAACAACACGGTTTGATGAGTTTGATGTGGAGGAGCTCCAGTGGCCCACACAGAGCCCTGACCTCAACCCCACTGAACTCCTTCGGGATGAAGTGGAATGTCGATTGTGAGCCAGGCCTCTCGTCCAACATCAGTGTCTGACCTCACAAATATTCTTTTAACTGAATGGGCACAAATTCCCACAGACACACTCGAAAATCTAGTAGAAAGCCTTCCCAGAAGAGCGGAGGCTGTTAGAGCCGCAAAGCAGGTGGCGAATCTAAATTAATGTCCAAAATGAATATCCCATTTGTAACGGGATGTCCAACAAGCTCACATAGGTGTGATGGTCAGGTGTCCACATACTTCTGGCCATACAGAATGTATGTACATGAAAAATTCACAATTTCCATAGTGGTGCGTCCAGAAAAACAACATACCAAAGCTTGGCAGTTATAGCCTATAAATTCTAGCAAACCTTTTCATGATGATTTCTATCTAAATACCTGAATCCATATATATGCGCAAATGATCATGTGACCATAAAATGAATTGCTACACATTAAAGCATGTATACACAAAGTCAAAGGAAAAGCTTTACAGTGACAACATCTTTCAAAACTATTTGTATTTATACGCACTTTTTCCAGCAATCTGCTCTTTGCAGTCATGAATATAATCTAGATATGCTTTATATTTTTTTATTGCCCATCTGGAAAGCAGTTTTGTATTCTAAGCACACAGCTGGTTGCAGAATCTCCCTTAGAAGGCAGTGAGAAAGGAGCAAGAAAATGCAGAACACATAGCGCAGAAAAATCCATCTTACATGCTTAAAGTCATGCTAGAACACCATGTATGAGGCTTTGTGCATCGTAAAAATAAATATATATAAACAACAGGACACGCACATTCTTGAAACGACTGGGCCATCTGGTGTGGGGTAATTATGATCATGGGTATTGTAGTTTACATCGCTGCTGTAGCTGAATAGCTTTTGATTGAACACTGTTGATCTAAGTCTGTCTGTTAGGAGTTGCATAACAGTCAATTGCAAGAAAAAGCAGATGGTTCTGCCACCTGCCAGCTCAATTATAGACAAAGGAAAAATATGGCAAATAGAGCAATATGTGTGGAAATATGTGCATTCCAGCTTTGCTTTTGAACCACTAAAGTGCTCTCAGCTCCTATAGTAATAACACTGAAGAAGAGAATTATTATAAATGGGTGCAAATGTTGCCATATTCATGTCATGGCTTTGCTATAAATGGACATATCGCGCAACACCTGAAATCAATGGTTCAGTTAAGAATCAAATGTACACAATTCTGCCACACACCTAATACAATCAGTCATCCCAAACATGTTTAGTGTCCAGCTACAAGGCTCATGTAGCTAACCATTAATGGAAGCACAAAGTCACAAGTATCTACAGCTTACAGCTGTCAGTTATCATACAAATAAACTTATTTATTTTGGTTTCTGGACTTGTATGACATACTGTTAGCTAAAAATTGAACCAACTATATGGTTGTTTGGGCACCCCTGGCCAAATTACATGTTGATTTTTGAAGTGAAAGAATAAAAACTAATATTTTCTGCAGATGTTAATGCAGCTACTTTATATATGGTCAACTTTAGAATGAGAAAAACATTACATTTGTGGCAAGTGCAAAAGTTTGGCCACCCTGTTTGGAGATTATCTATGCTTATTTTAAGAATTTTCACCCACTCTTTCTTTCCAGAACACTTCTGTGATTTTCTTGAGCCATCTTGCCAGCATGGTGTGTTTAAGATCTGTTGTAGAAGCCAGCATCATTTCCACTTCAGTTTCTTGACTGACTGTGTCACATTTGGCCCAATCCCATTGCTTATTTTTACCCCTTCTTTTCGAGTGTCTCCTTGCCTCTTGGAACTGAGTTACAAGGGGTAGTGGTTGAAATCTTCCCTATGAAATGGGACCCTCAAATGAAGAAGAACATCACTTCATTAACAGCTACTAGCGCTGCTCTGTAGGCGACCCTGCCAGTCTGCAGTGATAGCAGAGGAGGGTAAAGTTCAGCTCCTCACTGCTGGGCTTTAGTTGAATTCATATGCCTTCAAAGAGGGCAATTATTCATGAGCTGAAGTCAGACATTCGCCAGCTTCTTGTTCAAATTTTCCGTTCCACCTTAAATGGTGCCGCATTTCTAATGATAGAATGGAACTGTTTCCATTTAAGGTGGAACGGAAAATTTAGGTAGCTAGCTACCGAGACATCAGCAAACTGCTAGTGATACTTTATGCTTGTTATGAAGAAAAGGACCATAATACATGGAAACAATATTAATCTAAAATAATACAATGGTTATTGTATTCTTTACCAAAGAAAATGCTCACAGAGGGGTAAAGGCTAAGTGGTAGGGGCAAGGGGTGAAATGGGATTGGGCCTTAGTAGAATCCATTATTCTATTTACCTGAGCAAGGTTTTCTGTGCCATTGGCTGCTGCCCAACCCAAAAGCATACTGAATCCACCCCCATGCTTAACAGTTGGCACGGTGTTCTTTTCATCAAATGCTGCTGCTTTTGTCTTCAAACATACCTTGGGATTTTTATGTCATCAGTCCACAGCACTTGTATCTAGATATTGTTTTGCATACTTCAAATGTTGACGTTTGTGATGAGGTCACAAGTAAGGTTTAATGTTACTTTAAGGGGTGCATATAATAAAAAAAAACTTTCCTCAACCTTCCTGTTAGATGTAATATGTAAACATTGTTTCACTCTCTAGTCGATACAGTTTATATATAGAAACTAAACAGCAAAAACAGCCCAGTTTGAATTCATTGTTTTAGTGATGTCACAAAAAAGCAACATATTTACATATATCCATCTATCCAGCCTACAGCAGTTTAGCTCCGCCCATTCACACTGAAGTTACATAGAATGTTTCAACTCAGACTGTTGTCTGAGTTGTTGGATGTGTCACAATACTAATTCACTACAGCCAGTCAGAACGGAGGTAATTTACAAACATCAGTCTTAAAGGCACAGCCTGTTTAATTCAAATGGATAAAGACAGATTAGAAAATGGTCATGGAAAAAGGAATTATGGCTGTTTTTGGTACATAAAACCATACAAATTGCATAAGTGGACCTCAGGAGGGAAAATACAATGCAAGAAACATCAAGGATATGGACCCTTTAATGTATTTTCTGCTTTGCAGATTTTCACTGACCTCAAGAGTCATATCCAAATGCAGATTCTTGCCATCTCTAACTCCTCTGAGCGTGTCTGAGGGGCTGTGTTGACACTTTCACATGTGTGCAAATATGCATAAATGTTTACAAATGTCTGCATTTACATCTGTGCTCTGAGTGTCATCTCCTCTCCACATTTTTGAGAAATTCATCGTGTTGTGTGTGAGCTGTCAGACTGATGGATCTTCACCTCCTCTCAGTGTGTGTTCTTTGAATGGTGGTCTCGTGCTTCTCTTCCATGTGTTTACATGGTGCGCGTGAGTTCCATGCCGTCTCTCCATGGCAGGATGATCCTGAGCTGTTTTACTCTCCCTACTCCAAAAAACACAAACCCTCCATATGTTTATCGGTGGAGGAGGGTTTTTCTTAATGATGCTCACGCGTATGGGGAGTGTAACTATGGTTCAAGGACTGGACTGGGACGTCTAGTGCACTGTCATTATTTGCCTGCAAATGATGCAAAAAAAACAAAAAAAAAAACAATGGGCCTCATTCACCAATGTCTTCAGTTTTTTCCTTAAATTTGTTCCTGAGAAAGGTCCTAAGAAAAAGTCTACATCAGATTCATGACGTGTTCTTATATCTCAGAACTGTTCACTCCTTTGTGCTCTTGAATGTGTGTAGATTCTGTTCTTACCTAAGAATAAATTCCAAATAAGAAAACACTGGTGAACGTCAGAACCCTTGTGAAAACTGTGTAAGTGCGTTTTAAGAAGAAATTTCCTCTTAAGAACTGTTGGTGAATGAGGCCCAGAGTAGATTGAGGACAGATAAGAGAAGGAGCAGCTCATGATATCAAAGCAATAAGCAATGAGAGGCTGTGCATTACAGTGAATTATCACAGGTAATGGGTGGCACAACGCAAAGAAGAGTGCTCAAATCCCCATTACTCATCACTGTAACCCACAGCTTCTAGTGGTTTATTGCTTTTATTAAGGAGGACAAAATACAATATGCTAAAACACACAAATGTTTAATGTAATTTACTATTCATGATACGCACAGTAAACAATTCTTCAGTAAATAAATGCTGTTTGGTTAGAGTTGGATATAATTAGAAAAGAGAACAACAATAATGCAGTTATTTCATTAAAAAAAAATCCTAAAACATCCTAAATCCTAAACATGTCATGCCTTTGACTTATAAGTAGCTTTTTCTTATCAAATTACCACCGCAACAATAACGCTAAGGCCGCTATGTGACTTGAATTCACTCAACTGGTGTCACATGTTTGTAAACCCACACTGTGTTTAATATTACTTATGGAAGATCAATCAAAAACACAAAAAGACGTTTGAGGCTTAAAAGGCATTCTAGTAACTCTTTACTTTGTATGTTGCATTTTTACAGCAAATCTAAAAATCAGATGTTTTAGAAATGGGAAAAAGTCATTACATTTTAATGAAAGATTACAAAACAATAAGAAATGATTTTGTGCCTTAATATTAATAACTGGCCTCATTCACCAACCATTCTTAAGAAGAAATTCTGACATTCGGCAATGTTTTCTTATTTGGGATTTGGGAATTCTGCAGTTTAAGAACACGTCATGAGATCTTTTTTATTAGAACTTTTCTCAAGAACACATTTAAGAAAAAACTTAGGAAGATATTGGTGAATGAGGCCCATTGATTTGATGACGATAGTCTCACATCCTCGGAAGACACGTCCTTCACCAAGTTTTGACTGAGTGTTCTTTGAATTCTTTTTCAATACACTCACAATCATCACATTAGTCCAAAGCATGACCCCCATTCTTCCCCCGTTCTTCTGCACATTGCATGTAGTTACACATTTCCACCAGAGGGGTCTCCAAATCCCTAAAACTTATACAGTGCAGCTTTAAAAATATTAATGTTTTAACTTAAATTTAACAACAACTTATTTATTTACCTGTATATTTATTTGCTCATTTTTAAATCATGGGTTCTTAAAGTTACTCCTGGGGATGCCACAGCACACTATGGATATTTTTGCTCTTTGCCTCATCTAGCACTTCTGATTCAACTCATTATTAACATGCTCCTCTTGTGCTGGATCCAATGTGTCGAGTAGGGAAAACATAAAGACGTGAAGAGCATGAGGTCCGCAGGATGGGCTGTGGGAATCCCTGCTTTGAATGCTTTATATAATATTCATTGAACGTTTCAATTACAAATATGAGCTGCCTTCGAACTGCCCAATATTCAAATGAATTCGAATGGTCACTTTTGAATGTGTTTGCTGCCTTTCAGCTCACAGACTTTCAGAGCTGCTCTGCACATTGTCAGTTTGCCTGGAACCCATTAATCTTCTGTCATGATGAAGAAATCCAGATGTCAAAATCATAGTGATCAGCACTTGAAGCGAAAGATGAATTGGCTCCTCCAGCAAACGTGAAATGTCAGAGGAAAAGCTTTGGCTTGAATCCTGCCATCTAAGCCAGCTTACATCTTTCATCATAATGACTAATGAAGCTGGTCTGTCTAATAAAATTCATGAGCGCGATTGTTATTATTACACTGAACATTTGAGCAACTCAGAATGAAGACATGCAGACTGTGATTTGATAAGAAACACTGTTTTTCTCTGTTTTATGATAAGAAACGTCAGAATATATTGAGTTTACAGACATCAGTGAAAGAAACTCATTGTGTTCTGTATTAAAGGGGAATTTCACAGATATCTGCATAATTATTCAATTATTAAATTCATTCAGAGTGGTGTGATGTGTAATGCTCCAAACTAGAGGAACCTTGTCAGAATGATAGGAACCAGACTTCTGAAGAGTTTAATGTCTCCAAATGCTCCCTCACAGAAAGTTATTACACAAAATGGTTTTGAATATTTTGCCTGAGGGCTGAGACCTTTATTAACAATCATTTTGAGAAAAAGTCTCGGGATGTAACTTTTGTTAAATCCATTCAAGGTGGAGGAGTATATGCAGGGTGTTGTGAGGCAAAATAGTCCACAAAGAAAACATTTTTTTAAGGTTTATGACTATTTTACCATTATCATAACATATAAAAACTCAGAAGACACATGTAGGTTCACTGGGTGTTTTGGTTATTAAAAAAATAAAATTTGTGTTGTTCACAATGCGACTCCTGTTTACTACCACCACTGTAAACTATTCTGAATTACATTGTTTACATCTTAACAATAGAATTATGCAGAAGTTTTGAATAGTTGGTGGAATTCCCCTTTGAGCCTGCTCTACTATAATAACAGTGGTCTTATACATTTATTCACATTGCATGTGATGCTGTAAATTAAAACTTAATAATAATGTTGTTAAGAAATATCAAAGTGAGCTTGAGGTCAATAGGCCACATTCTCTGTTACTTGATAGGTGTCTCTGCCATTTCAAATCACTCTATATCGATCAGGCATAACATTATGACCACCTCCTTGTTTCTACGCTCGTTGTCCTTTTTATCAGCTCCACTTACTATATAGGCGCACTTTGTAGTTCTACAGTTACAGACTGTAGTCCATCTGTTTCTCTGCATACTTTGTTACCCTGTTCTTCAGTGGTCAGGACCCCCATGGACCCTCACAGAGCAGGTACTATTTGTGGGTGGATCATTCTCAGCACGGCAGTGACACTGATGTGGTGGTGGTGTGTTAGTGTGTGTTGTGCTGGTCTGAGTGGATCAGACACAGCAGTGCTGCTGGAGTTTTTAAACACTGTGTCCACTCACTGTCCACTCTATTACACACCTTGTCAGTCCACCTTGTAGATGTAAAGTCAGAGACGATAGCTCATCTGCTGCTGCACAGTTTGTGTTGGTCATCCTCTAGTCCTTCATCAGTGGTCACAGGACGCTGTTGGTTGGATATTTTGGTTGGTGGACTATTCTCAGTCCAGCAGTGACACTCAGGTGTTTAAAACTCCAGCAGCACTGCTGTGTCTGATCCACTCAGACCAGCGCAACATTATCATGACAGACAGTAAAAGGGGGCTAACAAAGTATGCAGAGAAACAGATGGACTACAGTCTGTAATTGTAGAACTACAAAGTGCACCTATATAAGTGGAGCTGATTAAATGGATCGGTGTATGTGTAAAATGACCACTGAGCTAGGCTAGTGTATGTAAGCTAACATATAACTTACGATTAATAAAATCTTCTTAATTTATCATCTTCACTCTCTTCTCCCCTCCAAAGGTGAACCACAAGAATTAACTCACAATCAAAGAATATTATCACGACAAAACTCCTAGTGTAAACCTGCCTTTAGTTCACCAGCTACAATCTAAAGTGAAGAGCTTGTGTAGCTGTGTAATTTGGCGTGTGTGTGTATTTATGCGTGGGTTTACAAATTATGCAAGCACAGTTGCTCATACAACGTGCAGCAGCTTCATCCAGGTTCTTGTTTTCTGCAATGTTTTGGCAAAATTCATATTCATCATAAATATCCATTTTTAAGGTTCACTGCCTTCAGATGTTTCGCATGATTAAACATTGTTGTAGTAAGAATGAAAGCAGAACACAAGTGTACATGTAAATCATGTGACCATGGAGGACGATCCAAAAAAATGAAGATGCCAGTTTGTGAGTTTAAGCAGGCATAATAATCAGTCCAGATGTGGAGGGACTCTTGAGGACATTAGCCATCTGTGAGTGATTAAAATACCTGCTGCTTGAATTCTCCTAGGCTCGCTTGACGTCATCTACCACCGCCCTTGTCCACTGCCAGTACACAAGAACATAAAGTACAGAGAGCGTTTAAATACCTGCAATCTGACCCAAATACCAAAGATGCATCAGTTGGCAACTTGCCAATGGGAACGATCGGCAGGCAGGCGGGCATATAGACAGACAGACAGACAGACAGATAGACAGACAGACAGACAGACAGATAGATAGATAGATAGATAGATAGATAGATAGATATGCAAACAGACACATATAGGCAGACAGACAGACAGATAGATCAGTAGGTACGAAGACAGACAGATAAATAGATAGATAGATAGACAGACAGACAGACAGACAGCAGATAGATAAATAGATAGATAGGCAGACAGACAGATCAATTGGTAGGCAGACAGACAGAAAGACAAACAGATCAATAGGTAGGCAGACAGACAGACAGAGAGACAAACAGACAGGCAGATAGATAGACAGACAGCAGATAGATCAATAGGTAGGCAGACAGACAGGCAGATAGATAGACAGACAGACAGACAGCAGATAGATCAATAGGTAGGCAGACACACAGACCGTTACAGCATCAAGAACATACAAAACTGTGACCATCACAACACATATTAAGTATTCAAGTAAAATATTTATTTTAAAAAAATATTATTTAAATTATTCTGAAAAAATGTAAATGGAGATATAAAAGCTCAGCTATGCACAAATTTACAAGAACTAAAAACAAAGGGAATAATATTAGGCACTTGAATGGTACCAACTCAGTAATGCTACATCTTTCTTACATAGTGCAGCTTTAATCTCAGCAAAGAAACAGAAATTGTGCACTAAAAAATGCAGAAAAGCATATTTAGGTGTGCTGTCTGTAGAGGATGTATTAACTTATTTTCACATAGAAAATCAATACAAACATGTAGTTTGACCAGGGGTGCTCAAACTTCTGCATCGTGCATTATTGTGTACTAAAATGTAAAACCACTACTGCTGGACATTGAGAGCTGCTTCATGCTATTTTAGAGGAAGATGTTCTTGCATTTTTGCCAACTCACTGATAATTCAAGTGGTAACACTACATATCCTGCTACATACCATAGACTTAACCGTGCCATAAACATGTCATGGCAGATGTCGTACACTGACATAATTTACTATGACAGATGGAGGTTCTTTACAGTCAACATGAATCAGAAATCATTACACATTTTCCTTCCGTCGTAAGCAAGTGAGCAGCTTATCCTTACTACACACAGCCGCACAGTGCTGAAGTGCAGAGAGTGAGAGTGCAGAGCAGTACAAGTGCTGTTGATTGGTGTTAATTATCAGTCCAGCAGCAGGAGGTCAGTGCTGCCTTTAAGGTGATGTAAGGTGACTCATCGTAGAGTCAGTGGGTAAGAATGACCTCACATGCTGCTCCTTGACGCAGTGCATGTGTTTCAGTCTGTTGACGAATGAGCTCCTCTGTATTGAGGGGTGTGAGCTGTTGTCCATGTTGGCTATCTGTTCGTTCAGAGTTCTGAGTTTGTTTCGCTACAGCCTTCACAGAGTCCAGCTTCTCTCCTACGGTCAGTTTGTTAAGTCTGTTTGCAGCACTTATTGTAGCGCTGGATCACAACACAGTACAGAGCACTGACAACAGAAACAGTAAACAGGCTGTTTTTGTTACTGTGCCAGTCCAGACTGAAACATGCCTTCATAGCTTTAATCATAACTTCAACATGAATGGGTGGAGCCAAACTGCTGTAGGCTGAATAGGTGAATATATGTACAGTGGTGCTTGAACATTTGTGAACCCTTTAGAATTTTCCTTATTTCTGCATATATTTGACCTAAAACTTCCTCAGATTTCCAGTCCTGAAAGTAGATAAAAAGAACCAAATTAAACAAATGAGACAAAAATATTAGCCTTGGTCATTTATTTACTGAGGAAAGTGATCCAATATTACATATCTGTGAGGGGCATAAGTTTGTGAACCTTGAGGATTAGCAGATAATTCAAAGGTGAAATTAGAGTCAGGTGTTTCCAATCAATAGGATGGCAATCAGGTGTGAGTGACCACCCTGTTTAATTTAAAGAACAGGGATCTATCACAGTCTGATCTTCACAGCACGTTTGTGGAAGTGTATGATGGCATGAACAAAGGAGATTTCTGAGGACCTCAGAGGAAGAGTTGTTGATGCTCATCAGGCTGGAAAAGGTTACAAAACCATCTCTAAAGAGTTTGGACTCCACCAATCACAGTCAGACAGACTGTGTACAAATGGAGGAAGTTCAAGGCCACTGTTATTCTCCTCAGGAGTGGTCAACCAACAAAGATCACACCAAGAGCACAACGTGTAACAGTCTGCAAGGTCACAATGGAACCCAGGGTCACTTCTAAGCAACTAAAGGCCTCACAGTGGCTAATGTGAATGTTCATGAGTGCACCATCAGGAGAACACTGAGCAACAATGGTGTGCATGGCAGGATTGCAAGGAGAAAGACGCTGCTCTCCAAATAGAACATTGCTGCCTGTCTTAGTTTACTAGAGATCACATGGACAAGCCAGAAGGCTAGAGGAACAATGTTTTGTGAACGGATGAGACCGAACTAGATGTTTTGGTTGAATGAGAAGTGTTATGTGTGGAGAAAGGAAAACACTGCATTCCAGCATAAAAACCTAATCCCATCTGTGAAACACGGTGGTGGTAGTATCATGGCTTGGGCCTGTTTGATGGAACAATGAATTCACTGTGATGCCAATCTGAATTATATAATGTAATATTGTATGTAATGTATATTCATAAGCATATACAAAGATATGTTTAAATTGTTAGAAGAAAAAATATTCAGACACTATTTAAAATATACATATATGTAAAAGTTCAAAACAAAATAAAGTTCTACAAATGAATCCTGCAAAAATGAATTAAATTAACTAAATTAATACTTATCATTTTTTGTTTTACTGTTAAGCTTTATTTCCTGTCTGTAAAGCATGAAAAGTGCTCTTTAAATAATAACAATTGTAATTTTTTATTATTATTATTATTATTATTATTATTATTATAAAAAATAGAAATAAAACATGTTCTTGTTCAGATTGCACCTGGTGTCTTTATAAAAGATGCTGCCACAAGTTGGGAAGATTTCATGCAAACATTGTGAAAGTGAAGAAGCTTCCTAAAGTTCTCTGGGACAACATTATTAAACACTCGAATGGAAAAAGCTACAGAGCCCTGAAAAGACCTTGAACACCCCTGTCAGTGCAACTGTTTCCATAATATGCAAGTTGAAAGTTCATGGAATTACAATTAATCATCTCTGCACAGGTGCACCCTGCCAGGCTTCACAACACGCTCTCAAACTAATGATATGAAAGAAAAAAGAAAGCAGCAGTCACACTGAAAAAGAGTTACAGGATGACCTGAAAGCAGCAGGAAAGGGAAGAAGATGACCGTTTCAACAGGACAAAAACCTCAAACATACAGCCAGAATAACTCAAGCCCGGTTTGTAAAATAAGTGAAGGTGCTTGCGTGGCCTGGCCAATCTCCTGACTTTTTTAAGGAGGATTTGTGGAGGATTTATGGAGGATTTTATGATAGGGAGTCCAGACCCTCATAACCCTGGGGAATTGAAGATGGTTTGCCAAGAGGAATGAACCAAGGTTGAACCACAATGCCGTTAAAAGCTGATAGCTTCTTACTGTACATGTCTCAAAGCTGCACCAACAACAGCTTAGCAACAAAGTATGAATGTTATTCGTTTGTGGTGTCTGAATACTTTTTCCCTGTTACTTTTGAATTGTAAATCTTTGTTTATGCTTATGAATGCCCACTTTTTTTGTTTGTGGTTATGTGTGTACATTTAAAGTGGAAATATGGACTGGAAGCATATTTAATAACAAAATCAAAAGTGTCTCAATACTTGTTTCTCATCGCTGTAGAAGTGTATCAGGCACATTTTTTCATCTTCACCAGCAAGTTTATCATTTTTCACTGGCTGAAAAGGGACCAGCTGAACGTAAGTTAGATTGTAGCCTAATTTGAGTGTAAACTGCCTCTATATTCATGTTTACAAGCTACTAGAATTTAACTGGTTAAACCAAATAACATAGTTTCAACGTAGCTTTAAGTTATAACTTAAAAAAAAAAATTTACACATACCCTGTAGTCGGTGTGAGTTCTGCTGTAAAAGAATCAGTTTAAATGGCTGATAGATGGAAAAACTGAAAAAAAGAAAAAGTGTCAGATCAGTCGTGCACGTTTCCTGTTTATGTTGGGTAGTGTTACTGATCGGCTGCAGAGTGAAAATGTCATTCTGTGCGACAGCGTTTTGATCTAAGATCACTTTCTGCTCTACTACAGTCGTTAAGATGTACCGTCTGTGGTGCAACCAAAATTCTGTGTGTGGCTAGTTTTAAACCAACTACTCTCAGCGTGAGGTTTATGATGGACTTTACACTCCAACTTACAATCGAACTTATGTTCAGCTGGTGCAACTGGCCACTGGTACCCGGTTAGCTTGTATATCGTTTAGAATCTGTAGTTCCCCGCTTGTAAACATGACTTTGTCAGCTGTTCAAGTGCAATCTACTAGTTAAAAAGTGGGTTTTTCCCAAATCACCACTCAAACTCAGCACAAGTCCTTCATCTTTTTCCTTTTGAGCCACAGCAAGCTGTTAGAAACTACAGCTGAATGCATCAGAGAAAAGGAGAAATTCTCATCTGGATTCTTTTTTCCAGAGTGAAAAACCAGCAAAACATGAATTCACACTAATGAGACCCCAGCAGACCCGCAGCATTCTGTTCACGTGTTTAAGAGAATGTATAATGGAGTGTGAGAGACTGTAACCCTGACCAGAAGAAAGAACCACATGACGTTCCACTTTCACAGCGTTTCACAGCGTTGTCAATACAAAAGGTTAGTGTACACACAAGACACAGATCACACCTCACATACGGTTCTTTTTGCTCTCACTGGCTGTGTTTACATGCAAAGATCTTTGCCAATCCATTTGAATACAATCCGATTATAGATTAAGACTGAGGTGTTTATATGTTCACTCTACTCAACAATCTGATGAAAGTCTCAGATTACATGCACACCACAAGTAATCCGATCCAAAATTACACATATGCATAGAGAACCACTTAGTGTAGACGTTACCATGACAACCAGCATCACGTGAGTCCAGTCAGAGTGAGATGAGCAGCAGTGAGCAGTGCTTCTGTTTTTAATTACTTTAAAATGACGTCAGACTCAGGAAAACGTCCTTCACATGTCCTTATTAAAGAAGGCCGAGAGGAAGACGTCGTGTTCTGAGACACATAAGCTGGACGTCCGTCCCACCGCCGTCTTTTAAAGATCAGAGCATAAACTTCGTCTCCTCTGCAGACCAGTTTCTGCTCCGCCATGTTGAACGTCATAAACTTTCGCTATGACGTGACGAACATGATCAGAACGGACTTAAACTTTCTGATAGGGAATGTAATCAGATACAGATGTTTACATGGTTATTATTCTTCTATTCAACAGATTATTTACAGGATTACCCGCCTCATGCAGTCAGATAGGAATTGTATTCCGAATGGCCTCAATCAGACTAGTTCATTCTGACTGAGGTGTTCACATGGACATATGCTATTCCGACTGAGCTATTAGTCTGATTATTAAAGGATTATTAGCCTGCGTGTAAACGTGGCTAATGCTGACCTCCTGATGCTGCCTTCTGAAATCGTTCTGGTATGTGGTTCTCTAGTATGTGTTTAAAGGAATGAGCTTTAAAGGAATGAGCTCGTTATCAGTTATCAGTCTGTGAATCTGTCAGCCTTCCTATACTTGAAAGTTTGGGAGAAAAGAGTTTGAACATATCTTCACAATTTATTCTCCAGGCCCTGTGGAGCACAATTAAACACTGATTAAGAATTCTGCTTGAGGTCAGTAGAGTTCTGGCCACGTGTGGAAACAGGGTTCAGCCAAGTTCTCTGCGCGCATGTTGAAAACTTCTCTGAAAGTTTCTGAGGACCAGTCATTTCACGGTGGAGAACTTTTGTGTTGAGCCAATGAAGTGACCGGTTTTGCCTTCAAAACTTCAGTCTTTGAAAGTTCCTGACTGATGCAGAGCTGAGAGGAGAGGACATCTCAGTGTAGCTACACTTTAACCAGCAATGAATCTTCACTCATGCTGAAAGATTTCTGCTGCTGTGTCCAAAGAACTGCTGCTGCTGTTGTGCTGGGATATTTAGAACCCTGTATTGTAAACCTACAACCTCGGTGCTGCACCTCGGCTTCAGTCGCGGCTGTCATGTTCTCCCGCGATGCGTGGACGTTATGTAATTGGGCAACGGAATTGAGCGAGGTGCAATCTGATGCCAGGCATCGCTCATGGATGCAGAAGGCCTGAGAGCACTGAGCTGTAATGTCAGTCTGGCTTATCAGGAGTCAGGACTGAACGCTTATTGTTATGCATTAGAAGAGCGAGCCTCATTCTGCTGTAATGCTGATGGATGTCCGTGCCAGTCTTCCGCAGCCCTTCAGCCCACAGTTCTGATGCCTCTTGTCTGTCACGGCTGTAAGGCTTTGGCCCTTGTTTGATGAGTTAAATCAGATGTGCAGAAGCAGGAAAACTGAGCTCTGTGGTGTAAGTTTCTTTGACAGTACTGGAACTGAAAACATGCATTCGGGTGATGGGACAGGAAATTGAGGGTACACTCAGAAAATAATAGCTTTCGAGGTCGGAGTCTTTTCATCCACTCCCAGTCGAGACACTGGAGAGAGAGTGCAAGTCCAGTCTCAAGTCTTTAGTGAAGAATTTTACACCATTGTACAAAAGTAAATGCTAATAAAACCTGTCAGGTTCAAAACAGCTTCAAATGACTATCCTTTCATCATGGAAAAACCTTCAGTCTGAACAAAGAACAAAGTGCTATATGTAGTATATAAAGGCAAATCAACTCATTCAGTTGGCTAGTCTACAGTTAATAAAGCATGTAAACTAGCTGGCGCCATAACCAATCCAAATGAAACTTTAGCAAGATTTAAAGAAATTTGATCTATAATTTACTAAAACATCTATGATAAGAGGTATAAAGCTAGTGTGCTAGGCAGCATACTATCTACACAAATCATGCGCTAACCAACCATTTCAACAGTTTCAAAACTGACATGTGAAGTCACACATATGTATGGTTTGACCAAAAACTTTTAAAAGTTTGATAAAATAATACTTAATTTCTTAAACCTTAATTAATACTTTTAAAAGTAAAATAAAAGTTTTACTAATTTCCCACTTTGAGGCCGGCAGTCCAAATTTTATCACTTTTCTTCATGTTTTTATTCTCAGGCAGAAAATTCACAAATCGTAAGTAGCGTCAGTTAAGGGGGTGTCCAAGTCGAGTCATGAATTAGTCAACAAGCGACTCGAGTGCGACTCTCTCTGGGTGGTGCCCCCAAGAGTACATCTTCAGTACCTTTACTTAGGAAACATAGTTGCACCATTCTGATGCAGTTATATATTTGACTCTAAACAGCACAGACCAGCATAGCTGGTCATCAGCAAATCCAGTATTTGATGTGTTTGGATGCAAGTGTGCTGGTCAACCAGCATGACGATGCTAGGTGACCAGCTGAAGCAGCCCCAGACCAGCATAAACCAGCTTAGACCAGCATGATATTCACACTTCTCTAAGCTGTTTTTTTCAGCAGGGATTCACCCTTGACTCTGAGTTTGATTTCTGGTGATGCTACAGCCATCAATGGGCCTCGCTCTCTGGGTGGGTAAGATGGCCCTGCCTCTCCCCCATCACTCAGTGCGATGCTAGTCAGCGCAGGCATCTGTTAGCTGATGCAACAGAACTGGCAGTTGGCTCTTACCTCCGAGTGTGTTTGGCTGTTCAGTGATGTTGCGTGAGCAGCATTTGCCCTCTTACCGCTGGTGGTGTCATGTGACTGGGGGATTCCTAACTAGTGGGTGGAATTGGACACGACTGAAATTAGGGAGAAAATTAGGGGAAAAAGTTCCAAAAAAAGGTTGGGTTCTTGGAAAAATATTAACCAATATTATCATATTTCATCTCCCGTCCCACCACCTTCACCTATCATCGAGAGAAATGCTCGGTCAACTCAGAGACTCTGCCTCACATCATATTCCACTCACAAACAACACAGTACGGGGATAATAATTTCCAGGTTGTGTTGACTTTAAGATGCGATTTGGAACCTGATGGCTCAGACTTTAAAAGCCATATGGAGCACATTTTTCAATTCTGCTTATCATATGGTTTAAATTGAAGTTTTGCTTGAATGCTTTCATGGAAATTCATGATGACTCGCCAGGCCAGAGGAGAACCTGTTGTTTTTTTAATCAGGAAGAATGTTAGCACCATATGACACTCCACAGCAGTAGAGGGCGCAAGCAAGGAAATGATGATCCAGTCTTGAAAATGATTGGATATCGATATCAGCTCAGTCCCGATATCGATGCATTCCTCACTCACACTCTCACGTCTCATTCACAAGTGTGGCTCTTTAAAGAAACATCCACTGAGAAGTTTTTAAAGGAACCAAAAGAAGTTCTTCTATGTTCTAAAGAGCCCTTTTTGGTACCTTCATTTCTAAGACGTCTTTTGTTATTCTGCATTTATTGGCTTGAGAACATTGCTTAGGTCTTATTTTATGTAAATGGAGAACACGGTCCTGACTGCAGAAGGTACTGATCTGGGCAGTGTTTAGTGCAGAGCCAGCCGTACTTGATGGTCCAGGCACGAAACAGAAGGCGACAGCAAAGTGCGGTACAGCATGTTAAACACACCAGGCGGTGTTTGGAGGCGGGTGTGGATCTTTTGCTAAGTATGTGATGTTTAATTGTCTCCAGACAGCTGCATCACCCAAAGGAGAGCTACTGCACACTTTTAGAACAAAAGGTAGTACACTGTCACTGTCATTGTCTCTTGTCATTGGGGTGGTCTCCTCAAGGGTACATCTCAGTACCTTTAGTCAGGGATCATAACTGAACCATAATCCACTGAAATGATATTTTCTAAGCTGTACTGACTCCACACACCCCGTCTCGTCTCCAGGCTTTTTATTTTATTGTTCTGTTTCAAAACATTTGGTTATGAAAAGATACAAATACGAACTTTTCACCTGGAAAAACTTATTTAAGGTTCACTACTGGACCTTAAAACCACTGTTGTACCTTTGAGGAAACATTTGCATTGTTTGTACCTTGATGAACAAAAAAGTGCCTGCACATTTATAGCAGTGCATGTGCTAATGTGGCTCTTAACCACACTTAACCTCGCCATTATGAGTGCTAATAATAAATGTTTCTCCCTAGGCCTAAACCCTAAACACCATCTGACCTTTCATACGTTTTTATTTGGTCAGTCATTTCCACAATTTGAGGATTTTGTGTTTTTTTATTGTGTTTTCTAATTAGACCAGGCAGGGACCATTATCTCAAATTACTACCCTGTGGCATTTGCATGAGAGGCTTTCCAAATAGTGATTTACCCAGACCTTTTGTTATGATTATTTATTAAAGTGCACGGTGTCTGGACACTAAGTGCTATTTTCCAATAATGAAAAGTCATTCTCCGTACAGCGACAAGCCATTTCATCTTTAATCTTTAATTAATTTAACTGCCCCTGTCAAGTCACTGAAACATACATTTCAGATGAGTTTAGCATAGAAACAGGAGTTAATTACTTTGAACGCCTCTTTAATTGCATTAGACGCATAAAGGAGACGTATAAAGAGCTGCTTTCCAGACAGATTAAAAGGAAAGTCTGAGTGAACTGGGTCTTTTATTAAATTAATCCATCAGTGAGAACTGTAGCTTCTCCATTGAAGCTTTTGTGACAGTTCAGTGTGGCATTTCAGCTTGAACTAAGTTAACCTGGACTGACGCAATATTGTTATTTTATAGAACTTCCAATAAAACATTAACAGAACCTTCTGTTGCTCTTGAAATACTAGAACTGAATGAATTAACTTTATCAACTTTATTCAGCTTGTTAGTATATGCCCCTGGTCATTTTATGCATGATACACTCAAACAAGTTTCTATGCAGCACCAACAAGAAAAAAAAGGTTCTATGACTTAAAATAGTGGAACCCTTTTTGATGCTATATTGCCATACACAACAGCTTCCATCATAGAGAAGAACCATATAACCATACAAAGAACCATTTATGCATTCCAGGTGTTTTTGAAAGTTCATGATTCTATATACAGTCAACTCCACAATTATTAGCACGCTTTGTGAAAATGAGCGAAAATCAATATAATGATAAATCACACCTGCAATGAGTGATATAATTATTTAGACTGTGTTTAGAACAAAAACTTGGCACCCCTTATTATTGACAGTTGGTGAAACCTCCTTTGGTGAGAAAAACGTCCCTCAGCCAATTTCTGTAATGCTTAGCAAGGTTGGAGGACACTGAGGGATCTTGGACTCTTCTCCGTGCAGAACCTTGGCAGTTCCTTGATATTCTTGGGTCTTCGCTTGTGAACTGCCCTCTTCAATACACACCACAGGTTTTCAGTTGGGTTAAAATCTGGAGATCATTGATTTTGTGCTCCTGCGACTATTTCTTTGTGGATTTTGATGTGTGTTTGGGGTCATTATCTTGCTCAGGCGTTCACCAGCTGCAATGTTTCAGCCTTTTGGCAGAGGCTGAGACATTTCAGGCTAAAATCTCCTGGTGTTTAATGGAATTCATTACGCCTTTGATTTTCACAAGAGTCCCTGGAACACTAGTAGCAAAACAGCCCCAAAGTATCAATGGTCCTGCACCATATTTGACAGCTGCTTTTCATTGTATGCAGTCCCTCCCTTTTTTTGCCAGATATGACGATGATGAGCACTAAAAAGTTTTTTTTTCTCATCTGACCACATCATTTGTGATATTTGTATTTTCATTGACATTTTGCGGCTTACTCTTAGGAAAGCATCTGGTGATGGACGTGGCATCCGATACAGAAATTTGGAAGATTCAGCTAAACTGCATGTAACAAGACATAACTGGCCAGACGTTTGCGGTTAAAATCAGAGAATGAGGCTTTGCTAGTTTAAACGCAATCCGAAATCATGGTCACACCACAGGCAGAGGTCAAATCCAGCAACAGGAACCAGCAAACAGGGTACAAAAGGGGCAAGACAAAAGGCAAAGTCAAAAATGCAGAAGCAAATTCCAATACACAGTAAGGCAATGACCACGAGAATGACCACTCAGTAGCTCTAAAGACAGAAGCAATACCTCACACTGATCTAGTCTAAAGCCCAGGCTTATATCCTAACTAGGTATGACCACATGATACAGAGAACAGGTGAAACAGATCAATATTCAGGTGAGGATGAGCACTGATTGGAGGATGATGGTGGGGCCACAATCACATGATCTCCCAGGGAGTTCTGGGAAATGAAGTTCATGAGAGAGTCTGAGCCGGAGGGACGCGTAACAGTGCAGTTCTGAAACTGTGACCTTTGGGTTTCTCTTTGACCTGTTTCAGTCCTCCTCACTGTATGTGGGGTTATTACGCTCAAGCGTCTTCTTCAAATTTTCAGCTGTTCAACGCTTTTCAAACCTTTTTTATCATCACCCTGATTGTGCTTTAAGGTCATTTCAACTGACTACTTGTTTAATCTGTGCAGGTTCACAACCTTCTGTCTCATTTGAGTTGACAGCTGGGTTTTGCCCATGTTGATGGATTGAAAGTGTTTTACGTGTGTGTAACCTCAGATTTACAGCCCGGGGAAAAGGACATGGTCATATACAACACTGGAGTTCCTGGAGACTAGGAGCAGAAAAAGATGCAAGGTTCTTTTGTTGTTCTAAAAAAGAACACACTGGTGTTTGCTCGATCCCTCGCCCCTCCAAGGGCTCAACTAACACCTTTCACTTCAGCTACACTGACTTTAAGGCAGCCGGGCCCTTTTTCTATAGGTCTATTTTACAGTGCTGTTAATTCCACAGTGGATGAGACAGTCAGAGCCATTTAGGTTTCCTCAAAATAAGTGTATTAAATGTATTCTATGAGGAGATGACTGTGAATTTCACACTTTTCATGGTTACATGCTGGACTTTTGTTTTAAAGGTAAATAAGCCACTTCTCCTCTCTCTGACTCAATCTTTGCTGCTCTAATGACAGCTCTTATCTTCCTGCATTACAGTCTTTCTAAGTAATGGTCACACACACACACACACACACACACACACACTAACTGTTAAAGCTGTAGATTGGTGGTCTTGGGGGGATTAAAAGCTTCAAGGACACATTTTCTGTTTCTCTGCTCTTTGGGTGCACTGACTCATCTGTCCATCACTCAGCATCTGACCAACACCTTCACCTTCATAAACCACAGCGTAGGTCACTATCACGGCTGTGGGCTGGAGGTTAGGGAACCAGCCTTGTGAGTGGAAGGTTGCTGGTTCGATCCCCTGAGCCGACAGTATGTGACTGAAGTGCCCTTGAGCAAGGCACCTAACCCCCAACTGCTCCCTGGGTGCTGTGCATAGGGCTGCTCACTGCCCCCTAGTGTGTGTGTGTGTTCACTAGTGTGTATGCGGAATTTCACTGCATGGATGGGTCAAAATGTGGAGGTGAAATTTCCCCATTGTGGGACTAATAAGGGTCACTTCATTTTTAATTAATTAATAACTTGAAAAGAGATTCAGTTTCCCTGAAGTTTTATTAGCTGATGATTCTGATATCCATCATCTACAACTGATGATGATTTATTCTGTGATTTGGGATACAATTTAGCTATATTAGTAAACAATGTTTTTAAGCTATTATTTAATTCTTCTTCTTCTTGTTTTCTTATTATTATTATTAGTATGAACTGATGTAGACTTATTGTTAATAATAATAATAATAATACTTATTATTTTGATTATTATTATATGTTTTTACTGAATTTTTTGTCGTTATTAAGTACTTCGGCTAGTTTTATTAAATCATTTATGATGCTATTATTCTTATTTTTATGGTTCTCCCTCTTAATTTTATTTTTCTCATTTAACATCTGTGAACCACTGGGATAGGCTCCAGCACCCAACCACCCCCCCCACCCCGCAACCAATAAGGATAAGCAGTTTAGAATAATAATGACTAGTGGCTCAGCAGTGGAGCGCCGCTGTGCAATCAGGACCTCCAGTCTGAACACCTTATGAGGCGCATGCGCTTAATTTCGGCTTCATTCATTTTAAATGAATGAAATATTTTATTTCGCCATTAGCTGTGGTTCCTGCGGTGGATCCATTCTGGTGATCTGCATTAATGAGGCAGAAACCCCAACCTTGACTTCCAGGCAATATCTGTCCATATCAGCCCTTCCTTATCAGTGTGAGACTTGACAAGGTGGGATTTGCCTGCCTTCTTTCATTCTGGGAGTGCTGCAAGCTTTTTCAGCCAATTTTATAGCTCTCAGAGATTTAGCACACATTACGATTATTATCAGGCCTATTTTCCAAAGTCAAACATATGATAGAGGAAGCTGCACTTACTGAGGCCTAAATGTGGAACTGACCTTATTTACTCATTTACAGGGCTGAAAACGGCTCATGGCAGAGTTAAGTACATTAACACTGTATGAGCCTGTTACCTGTATTGATGATGCAGTGATTTTAAGTTTTGTATTTGTGGTTTATCTAAAATACCATGGTTCTTTAGTAAATAAAATGGTTCTGTATAGAACCATGAACACTCAAAGAACCCTTTGCATTATTAAGGGGTTCTTTGCATCATGAAAGGGTTCTTCAGATTGATAGAGAGTGTAGATGGATCTATATCAAATCTTTTTAAATTGGTTCTATATAGCCCCCAAAAGCTTGTAACAATA
This sequence comes from Colossoma macropomum, assembly GCF_904425465.1. NCBI lineage: Eukaryota > Metazoa > Chordata > Actinopteri > Characiformes > Serrasalmidae > Colossoma > Colossoma macropomum. The sequence continues at coordinate 56,108,691 of NW_023494792.1, read as the reverse complement.
AAAGAACCCTTTTGGGTGCTATATAGAACCATCTACAGCACACTCATGCACACTTTCCATCAATCCGAATGACCTTTCATGATGCATATTTTTCTAAAGAAACAAATGTAAAGGTCCTATAAGGTATTATACCTATTAGAACCACACATCCAAACCAAGAACCATTTAGAAACCTTTATTTTTAAGAAGGTACCGCCACTGCTGTCCACTCAGTCTGACCGTTCAGTGGTAGAAGGTCAGAACTCTAGCTGTCTTACAAACTAATCACTGTTCCCAGCCACCAATCAGCAAATACATCATTTACATACATGAGCTTTTAATCACGCTGGAGTGAAAGCTATGAGTGGAAATCCAAGTATTGGAAACAGTGAGCGATGCTTGGACAGCGCTATGAAGAGGAGGGAGGCTGTGACTGAGCATGCATTGCACAGAATTATGAAAAGTCTATATAGTCCTGGACACGAAGCACGAACCTTTGGTTTAATTGATTTTTAACAGACGTGCAAATCGGTTACAGCGGCTGTGGTGTTATTAGCCTGTTGTAATTCAGCTCTGCCTGAGAAAGAAGCAGTATCACCTCTATATGAAGTGCATGATGATGTAGGTTCATAATTAATAAAGTTGCTCTTCAAGCACAACAAGAACAGGGTGTAAAAAGAAAACAGTGTCCTTTCTATAAGAGTCTCTTGTGAGAGGATTTTTTATTTCTTCTTTATGATTTATTTTGCTGTTATTTTGCTGTTATTTGAGGTCCTCAGCTCTGAACGTCCTTGTCCGTTTCTGTGGTTGGAGGCTGACCTTTACTGCGGATAAATCATAAGCCTGTAATTAGGGGTCAGCGTTTTCTGACTTTGCAGCGGGCTGCAGAGGCTGAACTGCGTTTGGCCCCTGTGAGGTCCGCAGCCCACACGAGGAGGATGTGACGCGACAAAGAAAAAAGTTGGGAATCCCACACAAAACTAATCCTAGCACTGGGAATGCTGGAATGTGGGAGAGAAGTAGGGAGCTGTTACTGTGGGAAAAATATGGAGGAAGAGAAAGTGGCATATGTGTGTGTGTGTTTCTGTGTGTGTGTGTGAGAGAGAGAGAGTGAGAGAGAGAGAAAGAGAGAGAGAGAGAGAGGGAGAGAGAGAGACAGAGAGACAATGAGAGACAGTGAGAGAGAGAGAAAGAGGAAGAGAGAGAGGGAAGAAAGAGAACTAAAAGGAAGGAAGAGAAGAGAGAGAAATAGAAAAAAGAAACAAGAAATGAAGAGAAAGAGGAGAGAGAGAAGAAAGAGAAACAGGAGAGGAAGAAAGGAGAATGTGAGAGGAAAGAGAAGAAAAGGAATGAGAAGAAAGAGAAATAGAAGGAAGAGAGAAAGAAAGCGGAGTGAGAAATAGAAAAAAGAAACAGAAATGAAGAGAAAGAGAAGAGAAGAAAGAGAAATTAAAGAGAGAAAGAGAAGAGAAGGAGCAATAGAGGAGAGAGAGAGGGAAGAAAAGGAAGAAGAGATAGATAAGAATGAATAAGAAGAAAGACAATGAAAATAACTAGAAGGGAGGAAGAGAAGACAGAAATACATAAGAAAGAGAGGAGAGGGTAAGAGAAGGGAGAGAAAGAAATGTGAAGAAAATGAAATAGACAAAAGAGAGAAGGGAAAGGAGAGAGAGAGAAAAAAAAGAAACAGAAGTAAGGAGGAGAATAACGAAATAGTAAGAAGAGAGGAAGAGAGAGAGAGAAGCAGAGGAAAAAAGAGGAGAAAGAAGAGAGAAAAATAGAAGAAATAAATAAAAGAGGGAGAGAGAAGGGGGGGAAGAGAAAGAGAAGGGAGGGAAAGAGTGAGAGAGAAAGTGAAGACAAGAAAGAGAAGAGAGAAGAAGAGGAAATGAAGAGAAAAAAATAAAAGAGAAGGAAAAGAAAGAGAGAGAAAGAGAAAAGAGAATTGAAAAAAGAAAAGCGAGAGAAAGAAGAAGGAAAGAGAAAAGAGAGAAAAGTGATGAAGAAAAGAAAGAGAAAGAAGAGAGAACGAGGAAAGAGAAGTGAGAAAGGAAAGCGAGACAAAGAGATGGGAGCTAAGGAGAAGGAGAATGTGAAGACAAGAAAGAAAAGAAGAAAAGAGAGGAAGAGGAAATGAAGAGAGAAAGAAGAGAGAGAAGAAAGATGAAGAGAAAGAGAGGAGAGGGAAAAAGAAAAAGAGAGTCGAGAAAGAAAAGCGAGAGAGAAGAGAGTGAGAGAGAGAGGTAGGCCACTGCTGAAGAGGGTGGCCGTGTTAGAGGCTAACAGGTTTATCTCTGATCATCACGCTGCCGTGTGCAGCTAATCGACGGATCGGAGAGGAATGCCAGATGAAAACGATCCCAGCTCAAACGCTCCTGAAATTCCCAGAAAAACAGCCCGGGGGGGATGTGAGAGCAGCTCCTGCTGCCGTGTGGACGTGTGGGTGTTACGTTTAGGATGAAATAAAGCTGTAATCAGCGTGAAATGTGCGGCTCAGCCATAAGCTGCACACACTCACACACAACACTCAGTCTATTGATGTCCTCCTGCTCCCAGTTTAACTCTGCACAGACTGCACACATGTGGGGGAGAGTATTAATGTGTGTGTGTGAGAAGCAGGTCAGACCATGTTTATTACAGATAAAGAGTCCTCTTATTATTTTAATAGATTAATATAAATAAGTCAAGTTGAAGTTTATGTACAGTGGTGTGAAAAAGTGTTTGCCCCCTCCCTGATTTCTTTTGTCACACTTAAATGTTTCAGATCACCAAACAAATTTAAATATTAGACAAAGATAACACAAGTAAACACAAAATGCAGTTTATAAATGAAGGCCCCCCCCCCGTTAAAACATAAATTAACTGATTAACTGTGGTTTATCACATCTTTGGAGTTTTGAGTTCAATTTCCCTAGCCACACCCAGGCCTGATTACTGCCACACCTGTTCTCAATCAAGAAATCACTTAAATAGGACCTGCCTGACAAAGTCAAGTAGACCGAAAGATCCTCAAAAGCTAGACATCATGCTGTGATCCAAAGAAATTCAGGAACAAATGAGAAACAAAGTAATTGAGATCTATCAGTCTGGAAAAGGTTAGAAAACCATTTCTAAAGCTTTGGAGCTCCAGCGAACCACAGTGAGAGCCATTATCCACAAATGGCGAATGACAGTGGCGAACCTTCCCAGGAGTGGCCGGCCGACCAAAATTACCCCAAGAGCGCAGCGATGACTCATCCAAGAGGTCACAAAAGACCCCACAACAACATCCAAAGAACTGCAGGCCTCACTTGCCTCAGTTAAGGTCAGTGTTCATGACTCCACCATAAGAAAGAGACTTGGCAAAAATGGCCTGCATGGCAGAGTTCCAAGACGAAAACAACTGCTGAGCAAAAAGAACATAAAGGCTCGTCTCAGTTTTGCCAGAAAACATGTTGATGATCCCCAAGACTTTTGGGAGAATACTCTGTGGACTGACGAGACAAAAGTTGAACCTTTTGGAAGGTGTATGTCCCATTACATCTGGCGTAGAAGTAATACAGCATTTCAGAAAAGGAACATCATACCAACAGTAAAATATGGTGGTGGTAGTGTGATGGTCTGGGGCTGTTTTGTTGCTTCAGGACCTGGAAGACTTGCTGTGGTAAATGGAACCATGATTTCTGCTGTCTATCAAAAAAATCCTGAAGGAGAATGTCCGGCCATCTGTTTGTGGCCTCAAGCTGAAGCGCACTTGGGTTCTACAGCAGGACAATGATCCAAAACACACCAGCAAGTCCACCTCTGAATGGCTTAAGAAAAACAAAATTAAGACTTTGGAGTGGCCTAGTCAAAGTCCTGACCTGAATCCAATTGAGATGCTGTGGCATGACCTTAAAAAGGTGGTTCATGCTCGGAAACCCTCCAATGTGGGCCAAAGATGAGTGGGCCAAAATTCCTCCACAGCATTGTAAAAGACTCATTGCCAGTTATCGCAAATGCTTGATTGCAGCTGTTGCTGCTGAGGGTGGCCCAACCAGTTATTAGGTTTAGGGGGCAATGACTTTTTCACACAGGGCCCTGTAGGTTTGGATTTCTTTTTCCCTTAATAATAAAGACCTTCATTTATAAATTGCATTTTGTGTTTACTTGTGTCATCTTTGTCTAATATTTAAATTTGTTTGGTGATCTGGAACATTCAAGTGTGACAAACATGCAAAAGAATAAGAAATCAGGAAGGGGGCAAACACTTTTTCACACCACTGTATATAGCGCCTTTAATAACAGGTTGTCACAAACCTCCTCTGGTCGACACCAGATAGCAAACATTAACAGCAGAGAATGAGATTTGATCATCAATATAAGATACAGAAAAGGGGAAAAGTAGGAGAAGCAGCGTCTATGATCAAAAAATGCAGCAGCATCATCAGGAGGGTCCGTTCAGGTGAGGTTTGCTCAGCAATGTACAGCAGGAAGCTCCATGGTGGTCAGACTGGTCCAGAAGGCTGGCGAGCTGTGGGCACCTGATCAGGGCAGAAGAAACAACAGCATCAGACCCACAGGATGGGCAGTTGTTCAGCTCAGCAAAGAGACACACAGACAGTTCTGTAAAGAGTGACTGATTACAGTATACAGTGTTCACAGAGTGCAGCACAGACTCCGGCAGGTCGAGCTAATACAGCCTAACTCAGGGGTCAGCAACCCAAATGTTAAGAAGAGCCATTTTGTCCTTCCAACAAAAATCAATCTGCTTTGGGAGCCACAACATTTCATGCCCATTTATTGAAGTAACGTTTTACCATCTCGGCTGTAAATATGTCTCAGTATGTGATAATGTACTAGTACAGGCCAAAATAAATATAAATGAAAATGCAGACTTTGCTCTGCTTGATCCTCTAGCTCAGCTATAACTGCTTATCTCTTTATTAGATGTTTTTTCCACATGATCATACTTTTTACGTGATCACATTCTTTACACACGAATACATTTTTCACGTGATAACACCTGTGTTTTTTATACAATCACATTGCTTTTCACAGACGATGACGGTTTTCACATGTGATAACACCTTTTTCACAAGTGATTGTGTTATTTCACAAAATCACAAGGCTTTTCACAAGTGATCGTGATTTTTACACGTGCTAACATCTCTTTCACATGTGATCGCATTTTGTCACACAGGTTTTTACAGGTGATCATGATTTTTCACATCATAACATCCTTTTCTAAGATTAAAAGACCCTTATTAGTCCCACAACGGGGAAAATTCACCTCTGCATTTAACCCATTCGTGCAGTGAAACACCACATATACACTAGTGAACACACACACACGGGGTGGTGGGCAGCCCTATCCACAATGCCCAGGGAGCAGTTGGGGGTTAGGTGCCTTGCTCAAGGGCACTTTAGTCACATACTGTTGGCTAAGGGGAATGATCCAGTGACCTTCCAGTATTTTACATGGCTTTTCACATGATCACAATTTTTCATGTAATAACACCCTTTTGTCACATATTCACTTTTTTATGCCATCATACATTTTTTCTTGGGTGATCACACATTTTTACATCTGAGCATATATTTTATTTCACATGTTATCATAAGGTTTTCACGTGTGTGACAAATAACATGAGAGGTGTCTAAAATCATGTGTTATCACATAAAGTGCCTGTGTTTTTTTGTGAGTTAGCTATTAGGCTACCTTCTATTAGACATTTCCCACCTGTCCCCCCCTAAATTTGCACCAATGCCAGCAAAAAAGTACTGAAAAAGCTGAGCTGAACCTGATATTGTGACAGTTTTAAAGACTACTGTGTTTTCTTACCAGAAGCAAAATTAAAACAAATTGGATTCAATGTTGCTTTATGTTTTTTCTTACATTGCAGCACTGTCATATAAACAATAGAGCACCTATCACAATTACACCAGTCTATGATACTCACAGTAACGCACTCCTTTCTTGTCTTCTATTGCTTAAGTAAATCCTATTTAGTAGAACCTTAAACATAATACTTTTCTTCTAGATTTGTGTCTAGTTTAAAACAGTATCTAACCATTTTTCCCTCGTTCCCTGAAGTCCAGTTAACATTTGGGTGCGTGTGTGCAGGTGTGTGTACATGTGTGCGTGCATGCTGTTCTCTGCGTACTCTGAGTGTGTGCTTGCGTGTGGAAGCCCAGGCTAGCTTTATGCTTGTGGGATCAGCGGTCTGCTATTATTTAGCTTCAGCATGTAACCCAGACTTTATCAGGCTTTGATTTTTTGCCAGCCGGGATCAGAAACAGTCGGTGTAAAATCCATTCTGGTTAGTATGGAAAGTTTTCTGTGTATGTATATCCATATATACATGTACACTGATACTGGAAACTCATGGGAAGCTTTCTGCAAAACAGTTCACTTTGATTAGTGCTGTGTTCTGTCTGTGTATAGTGCTGTTTATAGTACTGTGTACTGTCTGTGTACTGTTACACGATGCTAAGCAAATCAAAGTCTTACCCTCTGTCTTCTAAATGGTACACACAAGAGTCTGAACCCCTCTGGTCTCATCTTACGCCCCCGCCTCATGCCCCCCTACACATACAGAGATATCAATGCCCTGTCACTGGTGGTATTGCCCCGAGCTATTCAGTGAATAAACAGAGAAGCCTAATTGCTGGGTGAGAGCAGATTCGTCGAAGTTTGTTTATGCTGCATTGTGTTTAGTTCCCACTGTGGGAAGTGGGGGGTGATGTAACTGTTTCTGACCCCTGCAATTTTCTAATATTCATAAAACAGGAAAATGCCTTGAAGGTTTGTTTTTCAGCACTAATGATGGTCATAAACAGCAGCACAGCTTCAGCCCTTAAAGACTCACAGTATTCATTCATAACAATGCGTGAGAAAGAAGACCTACACTTATGAGAGGCCTTTGATCTGTGTGTGTGTGTGTGTGTGTGTGTGCATGTGTGACTTTCTGAAGTGCTTTTTACCACAACTACATTTCATTTTTTAAAACTGAAAAGCAAAAACCTTGATACATACAGGCTCTATCCAAAAGTATCCAGACAGCCCTACTAAAGAGTGAATTTAGCTACTTTAAGGTGCACCCACTGCACACACAGAGCTTGAATAATCTCCATAGAAAAGCTCTGGAGCAGCTGCACAAGAGCCTAAAGTCGCCATGCCCAATGCCAAGCTTTGACTAGAAGGATATGAATCCCCTAACTTTGGGCTGTGGAGCACTGAGGCAGCGTTCTTTCGAATGATGGAGCTCTTTTGATTCAGAACTAATCATCTAACATTAGTACTGAACCTCACAAATGCTCTTGTGATTGAATGCAATCAAATCCTCACAGCAATGTTACAACGTCTAGTGTAAAGCCTTCTCAGAAGAGCAGAGCAGCAAAGGGGGTCAAACCCCCTATTAATACCATTTATTTCAGAAGAAATGCGGGATGAGCAGATGTGATGAGCAGATGTCCACGAGCTTTCGGAAATATATCGCATAACATTTTACATAAATTCTTCATAAAATTATCTATAGGATTATACATATATTATTTCACACACATATGTACAGTACTATGCCACTTTGCCTTTATTATGGCTTCCATTCTTGTTTTTAGTTTTCCAAAGAAACCTGCAAGGATATTTTTCCACACCTCCAAAGTTCAGTCTAAGAAGTTGGTTCCATTTCCTGCTTCTCACAATCCAAGTAAACCCAAACACATTCGGTGATGTTGAGGTCTGGACTCAGGCTGGGGTGGCCAGTCCTTTGAACTAAAAGAACCAGCAGCTTCATTATTTGATTTGCAAAAGTTCTTTTCAGAATCTTTTCAGAAATATGAAAATGATTGACTCCTGGTCTCTGATTTTTGACTTTTTTTAAATATTTTTTTTACTAGGTCCCCTGAAAGCATGCAGTGGCCTTAATGAGGGACAAATATGGGACCTGAGGGGAACAGCTCCATCTAAATATTCAATTGTGCAACCCCAAAGTTGCTGTAGGGCAGGGGTCAGCAACATGCAGCTCTGGAGCTGAACATGGCTTTTGTACTGCTCTGTTGTGGCTCCACAGCAGAATTAGATTTGTAGGCAAAAATAAAATAATCTTCCTTTGCAGTAAAATAAAGCTCTGCTGATCGTTCAACACATATTTAACAATAAATGATCTGAAACACTGGAGTTAATCTATAACTGCTAATTTCACCCTTTAACCCTGAAGGTTGGTGCGCAGACTGCTGGTCACCATAGCAACGACAACAATGTCACATAGCTAGTAGCTAACAAACAGGGAAACAGAGAGATTTAAGATGAACAGCAATGATTTGGGGATGAGTAGACTTATTTGCATTAATAATCACTCCAGCTGGTTTCCTGATATGTTAATCTGCAACGAAAAACTGTCAAACACTAAAAAGTCACGAAGCTGTAGTCAGTTTCTCATTCGCCAGCTTCTCATTCAAATTGGCCCATTCCACCTTAAATGGTGCAGCCGTTACATTCTGGTACCTCAAGCAGCATTTAAGGTAGAACAGGAAAGTTCGAACAAGAAGCTGGTGAATGAGAAGCGACTTCAGTCTCCTAAAAGAAACTGTTCTACTTTTGTAGAAAAGCTTCCTGCCAGAGATGCAAGAAAAGTGGCTGTAGCTGAGCTAAAGCTTAAAGCAGAGCAAAGTAAGTCTGCGTTTTCCTTTCTATTGTAACGTTTGAACAGAAAGCAGACGCTCGTGGTTTGAAAACAAAAAGGAAGCTTTACTTGGGGAATCAGGGATGAGCACCGTAGTCAGATAATGAGCATGGGTCAGTTCCAGAAAACACAGCAGGATGAGAATGGCTAACATAACAGACAAGGGCAAAACAGGTCGAAGTCCACGAAACAAGCGAAGGGTCAAAATCACCAATCCAAATAACCAGGCAGAAGTACAAAAGGGCAAATCCAAAAACAGAGTCAGAGAAAACGAGAAGAATAAAGTCAGAACCAGGAAAACCAGAAAGAACCCGCTCAGTAGTTTCATAAAGAAAGCAATACCTCACAAAGATTCTAACTAAAGCCCGGACTGAAAACAGCTGAAAAGCATTAGTATTCAGGCGAACTTGAGCGATGATTGGAGGATGAGGATCTCTCTGGAGTCATGTGACCTTGCTGAGGAGTCTGGGAAATGGAGTTCGTGTCAGAACGCGCGAGCGAGGGAACTAGCTGCATCTGATGAGTGGCAGGAAGCGTGACATCTATTTTTTAGCCTATTCTAGGACATCAGCACATACTGAGACATACTTACAGCCAAGACGGTAAAACATTACTTCAATAAATAGACATAAAATGTTGTGGCTCCCAATCCAGATTGATTTTTGATGGAAGGACAAAATGGTGGCTTTTTACATCTTTTGGAGGTCATGGTAAGATTCAGGAACAATAACCAGGTATTGCGTTAAGGGGTTTTCGATACTGGTGGAAGCTACAGGGAGACCAAAGCAATGCAGTACATTTATATTCATGACACCATCATGACCAACATGGGATTTCTGCTCATTTCCAAGAAATGCAAGGGTCATGCAGTTGTAACCAGTGCAAGCCTACGATAAAGGGATCTGAAGGAGAGTGGCGTCCATGTGCTACAGTAGGAATGGCTGGGCAATTTTGATGCAGATGACCCTTCTCTCCTCTATAAAGACAGAGATGCGTCTGAGCTCTGCGGCAAGATGCATTTGCCTGAGTTCTGTAGGCTCACTTTCATCACGTCCCTCTGCAGGGTGATCAAAAACGGCTTTAAATGAGCCACAAACTGATTATAGTTCTGAGCAAAGCTCTGATGTTAGTCCATAGAGCCGTGACCCATTGCAGAGCGAGCTCCTCTGGCATGTAAGGAAACAATCATCGTGACTTTGGTATTGTCTGATGGGACTCATCCTGAGAGCTGTGAAGAATAGATTGAACATTGCAGTAAGAAACACTGACAGCTCTCCAGGTTGCCGTTATATTTATCCTAATGACCTTTAACTCTGCTTACTGGTGTGGCGGAGGCGGAAACGTCTGCAGCTTCCTGAGCAACAGGAGCTCAGCTTGCACTTCAGGATGGGAAATGCAGGACTAGCAGTTCCATAAGGAACAGTGCTTGTGTGGCTTGTATTTGTGTTATCTGCTTAGCGGTTACTTCCGGCAAACTGGGTGACTCATCCACAGTGGTGAAGTATCCTGTAATGCCAGGATCACAGTCCAAGTTCATGTACCAATTCAAATATAACAAACGACTTGTTGACCAAACTAGGCAATACTTCACAAAGGACTCAGCCTCTCTGAAGGGCTTAAATAATCAGTGAGTGTGTTTATGCGCACTTAATAATCCAATAACTGCAGAAAATCTGATTTTGTCAGTAATTAGTTTTACACATTTACATGCACTTGAGTAATCAGATACTAGAAAAGCTCCAGGTCTGCATGAGTCAGGCAGTAATCAAACTTCTGCATTGCAGCCAGCCAATAAACTCACAAAAAAAGATGCTGTGTAAGTTTTATGTAAAATTCAAACATCAACTTTAGCGGAAAATATGAATATATTCATCAAGAACATGAAGAATGTTGAAATTCTTCATTTCATCAAGCATGTAGGTTTTTGCATCTCTCCAAAAGTGTTTTGTTGCCTTATGACGGGTGCTGTGTTAAAAAGTGACTTAAGGAGGATGAAGACATATCCGAGCAGGTGGCCATTGAGAAATGCTGACCTTAAAATGCTATTTCTGGACAGAGCTCTGTTTTCACACACGCGCAGACTGAGAAAAATGAAAGAAATCAGAGTAAGGGTATACATGCACTGAGAAATCTTATTACTGATCTAAAATCCAGCTCCCTTTGGATTTCTTAGTGAGATTTCTAGGCCTAGATCCCATCTAAGAAATCGGGGTATGCTATTTACATGACCACTTGAATAATCAGGTAACTGCTGAGATCCAATAATGATCAGATTATGTGTATGTAAGTGTATGTAAACATACTCAGTGAAAATAATGAGTGAATTTGGGTGAATTTCAGTGAATTTCATTGGTCAGTAAGCCAGAGAAAACATTCCCCTGGGGAAGCATGGCATATACAGTCATATGCAAACATTTGGGCACTGGTCCAATGACGTTTGGTTGATTTTCTAAGTGAAAAGTGTTTTGTATAAAAGCAATCCAGTGTGCCTGTGTTTGTATATTAATGCTATGTCACTGAATATGCAAGTTCTCTGCAGAATTGGCTCTAATTAGATTCTTCTGTCCTCCTTATCCTTTTCAGAATCTAATCTCTGTTTTATTATATACACTTTGGGGCAGATTTAGTGTTTTGTGCTTTTACTAACCAAATATTAGCGTGCCTGTCATGGTTTACTAACTAGGCACCACAGGCAGTGCTCTACAGAGGTCAAGTGGTACCGAGAAGACAAGAATAAAAAAAGACTTAATGACTTAAGGAGGAAGAGGACATATCTGAGCAAGTGGGCAGTGTGAAATGCTGATCTTAACTTACATGGCTGATATCATGTCTGTAGCATGTTGTCTGTCACATTTAAGCTAAAAGCATTTTCCAGTTTTCACTTTATCACTAGCTAGTCACCTTGGTTACCTGAGTGTAGCATGTACATAATAAATAGTATGAAATGAAGATGACAATGCAAAGATTTTTGGAAAAAGATATTTGTTCTGTATAAAAATTATTGCCGTAATGTGAAAATAATCATAGATTTTATGGATGAGTAATTATTTTGATTTATTCGGAATTATTTCAAAATCTTGAAAAAAATTGAATCAGAATTTGAACCTGAAACCTGAAAAAAACTTGCAGAAACTGGCAAAAATGGGCTTTATTACAAAAAGCATGTGAGCCAACAGACTAGTTGCACTGGTCATATGTTAATCACAAAGTTGCCCCTGTGATTAATTGCATGTAAGTTTTTTAGTAAATAAACCCATTAATTTGGCCACCCCCCACCAGCACAGTGTCAGTGAACTGACGGTAATTAGCGCCTGTCTTAGCAAATCTGCTCTGTAGCCCCAAAGACATACTGGGAGTCACTCTCACTGCCAGATTAACCTCACTCCTTTCTCACTTCCCTCAGAAGCACACTTGTTTGTGATCCTCACCCCACTCCCCGAAGCCTGTGTGCGTGTTCTTGAAGCTGTGTTCCATATTTTAGTTTGGCTGACTCCTTCCAGTTCGGAGGCAGGGGTGTTCTCAGGTGCTGCGGTGGTCCCTCAGTGCACGGTTGCCTGAAGTTCATAGCAGCTCTCATTACCGCTTCCTGTCCCACTGAGAGTGAGCAGAGAGGAGAGCAACACTGCTGTGACCTGACTTATAAATATATCATCACACCAACAAATGCGTCATGACCTCTTGGCACACATGTTTCTGCCTTTACACGCCCTACCTCTCTACCATCACTCACAGATGTGCACGCACGCAGGGGCTAAAATGGGAGTTACGCCTAGGAGGAGGGCTACTGCTTTCATTGATGCCAACAATGTGGGAACAACCTCATCCAATCTGTGTGTTATTATATTGAGTTCTCAGCATCAATATCATGGAAATGAGATTAAAGCTAGTTTTCAGTGAACCTACAGTACAGTGCAAAAGTCAGAGAAAACCATTCATTTCATTTCCAGTCAGAAGAAAGTCAAAGGATTTCCAGTCCAGTAAAAAAGTCAAAGGAAAATAAGTGAAAAAACAGGAGTTTCCAAAACTGGAGAAAAAGGGGTACAGAGAAAATGGGGCTCCTAACAGCAGTGCAAGACCTGGTAGACACCAATTCTGTCCCCATCAGATAAACAGCAGTTAAAGCTTTCACCTTTGAGAGAGAGGAGAAAATGAAGCTGCTTCAGATCTGAAAACATCCACAGGTGTTTCTGTCCATCCTTCCACTGTGAGAAGACGACTCAGCGCTGACCACCCCAGAGTCCAGACTTCAACATCACTGAATGTGTTTGGCTTTACTTGGATTATGAGAAACAGAAAATGCAACCAAATTCTAAGACTGAACTTCGGAGGCGTGGAAAAATATCCCTTCAAATTTCTAAAAAAAAACATTTAAAAAAACAATAAACATATGCTGTGAAGATGTATTTGGCCCCTTCCCAATTTCAGCTTCACTAGCCACACCCAGAGGCATGATTAATGTCAGACCTGTTGAATCTAAACATCACTTAAATAGAGCCTGTCTGGCAAAGTGAAGCAGGCAAGAAGGCCTCAAAAAGCAATACATGGTGCCACATTCTAAAGAGATTCAAATATAGATGCAAAATAAAGTCATTAAATCTACCAGTCTGGAAAGGGTTACACAACCAATGCTAAGGTTCCTGGACTCCAACAAACCACAGTGAGAGCCAGCATGCACAAATGGAGAAAACTTGGAACATCCAGGAGATCACAAAAGATACAAAACGAACATCTAAAGAACTGCAGGCCTCACTTGCCTCAGTTAAGGTCAATGTACACAATTCCACAGTAAGAAATACACAAATGGCAAAAATGTCACCCACTAGAGAGTTGCAAGGCTCAAACCACCAATAAGAACACAAAGGCTCATCTTACCTTTGCCAAAAAACAAATAGATGACCCTCAAGACTTTCGGGTTAATATTCTGTGCACTGATGAGTCAAAGGTGGAACTTTTTTTAGGAAGACATGGGTCTCTTTACATCTAGTAGGAAGCTAACAGTGCATTCCACCAGAAGAACTTTATACGAACAGTAAAACATGGTGGTGGTAACGTGCTGATCTGGGGCTGCTTTGCTTCTGCAGGATGACTTATCGTAATTGATGGAACCATGAATCCGGCTCTCTACAAGAAAGTCCTGAAGGAGATTCCGCCTATCAGTTTGTGACCTAAAGTTCAAGCGCATTTGGATTATGCAGCGGATCAACATCTGCACATTTCCTCTCTCTCCACATCAGCCATATCTCCTACACCTCTCCTCCCTAATGTCCCGCTAACAGAGGAACATTTTATCTACAGTTTTTATATATTTTAGAAGCTAAATTGTAATTCAGTGAAACTGTGCTCACCGAAAGCCAAACCAGAGATAATTTTCATGTGCTGCATGGAGCTCGGGTTGGGCTGGTCTTCAAATGAGTGATTTTTTTTTATGTACACTGTAAAAACCAAGTTCGAGTTTTAACTTTAAAAGGTAAGAAGCTGGCTGCCCTACAGTTTAACTTTTACTGTACTTCTCACATTGTTCTGTTAAATTACATGTTCAGTAAATTTGAGTGATTTCAGGCACTCAGGCATTGTCTCCCTTGCTCTCTCTCTCTCTCTCTCTCTCTAATGTGCTACTCTGTCTCTTTCTCTCTCTGTCTGAGTTAGTTAGAGGAGTGGGTGAGTGCGACCCTGAAGAAAATCATGGATGATATGAATGTTGTATAATCAAGCTAGGGTGAAACGTATGAAATGTTAACATCATAAGGTTCGGGGCCTGTTGTGTAATGCCCCACAGGTGCCAGGCGGTGCCTTTATGGAGCATTACACACCGCCTTTCAGTGCAGCTTATCACACTGAATATAAATGGATTTCAGCAAACATTGCACTTGTAGAAATGATTCACATTTCAATTAAACTGTAGTACTGAAGCTCCGCTCTGCTTGCCATCATACAGTATAAATCACAGGTGCCTCAGGCCCAGCGTAACCTCTCTGAGAGCTTCGGCTGTGTGGGATCACGTGTGTAGCACATGCAGAGGCGGACTTTGCATTAGGCAAGAGTAGATGACTGCTTGAAGTCCCCAGGAGCCAAACACAAATATATGGTATATGTATTGATGTCAAATAGCTGGAAAACAACATACCAAATGGCTGTTACACGCAATTATGGCAATTATTGTTAGAGCGGTCAGTACAGTAGTCATGCTGTAATGGACTATTCCACATTACTGCTCAACTTTGTGAGTGCAGGATTTAAGCAAATCAACTACAAAATGTGTAGAGAGGAAGCTGTTAGCAGTCCATTAAACTAAATTGTACATAATATTAAAATAGATGTGTATTTTTGGTTGTTATTGACAGAGGAAACGAAAATGTGAGAAGAGCAGAGAAAAGGAAAAGAGGCAAAGAGGAAGGAAAGCACAAGGACATAGACTGAGCACAGCTGACCGTACCTGCCTCCGCAAGAGAAGCTGCTGATGTCAGTTCCATTAGTGCTGACCAGACAGTTGGGCAGGGAAGCTGAGAGAAAGCAAAGATAAGAACTTGGTGTTGAGGGAATTCCTCATTCCTGGCCAAATCATTAAAGGAATAATTGAAAGAAAAAACAAGTTTGTTTCTATAGTTTTATATACACTACATGGACAAAAGTATTAGGACATCTATACATCACACCTACAGAAGCTTTTATGACATCCCATTCTAAACCCATAGGCATTAATATGGAGTTGGTCCCCCTTTGCAGCTATAACAGCTTCCACTCTTCTGGGACGCTTTCTATAATATTTGGAGAGTGTCTGTGGGAAATTTTGCCCATTCACCCAGAAGAGCATTTGTGAGGTCAGACACTGATGATGGACGAGAGGGCCTGGCTTGCAATCTCTGTTATTTAAGCTATTTAACACTAATATGACAATAAATACAAATAACATTAATACAGCAAGTCAAGGGTGCCCAATCTTGGTCTTGGAGATCCACCACACTGCAGAGTTTAGCTCCAACCCTAATCAACTCACCTGATCAAGTCAGTTGGAAAATAACATACCTCTATGTCACAGCACATGTCTCTAATCTTCAGATGCCCCTGAAGAGCATCAGAGACATGTGTTGGATCTGACCTGTCCAGGGTGGTAGATCTCCAGGACCAGGATTGGATGCCCCTGCAGTAAGCAGTGGTTTCAAATATGTCAAGGTTTTCATTTAATTATTTTCTCATAGAAGCCCAGTAGTGTTTGTAGTTATCTACAACGCCTTGTTACAAGATGTATTTATAAGCAATGAGTATGTTACCATGACAACTAGAAACACTCTACATTCTTCACAGTTCACTAAAACTGGGTGCTAACCCCATAGACTGCACTTCACTTCTTTAGGTCCCCACCTGCCATGACTACATGCCATCTGGGCTTATTGGAGATTTCCATTTTAAAGAGTGCTGACCTTTTAATATGTCTAATAATATACCAAGTTCAGGTGGCAGATGCTCTATGAATGGTCTCTATGAATTATCATAAATAACAGCATCCGGTCATTAATTTATTCATGTACTCAGGCATTCTAAGGCAAATTAGTGCTTAAAGAAAACAAATTCTTGGTACCACTTTAAAATAAGACTATCCTTATAAACTGTTCATGAACGGTTTAAAAATCGTTTGTTAATGGCTTTTAGTTAGGTCATAAACACTTCATTAGTAAGTAATAAGCAGTTATAACACAGTAATAAAATGGGTAAAAGTGGACTGATGAATATGAATCTGTGATGAAGCTGACAGGTTTAATGCTAACTGATGACAAAGACAAAGTAAGATCAGTAAACATCAAAATCTGAGGTTTAACTGTAATAATGAATGTGGGTTCACTATTAGGCAAAGAACAAGTCACTGTTGCCCTTTTATATTTATATGCTGTAAATGCTTATTATTGATTTTAATTATTAACCATTAATAAACTTATTCTAAACCATTAATGAATCCTTTGCAAGGGCAGTCTTATTTTAAAGTGGTGCTGTTTTACATATCGTCGCTGTCCAAAGAAAAATTTCTAAAATAGTAAGTTTACAGGACAGGGCAAAAACATTCTTTACTTTCAATGCAAGTTAATAGAAAAAGCCAGCCGTGTTCAAATGATGCAGAAAAGTAAAAATTGCAAAAAATGGAGATACATGTTTTTCATTGGACAGTGACGATATAAAACCTCATAAGACATCCTAAGTTTCTCTACATTGCACCATTTCACATCAGACCACTCTGAATGACTTTTATTTCAGTCAGTCATTTATGTCCGACTGCCTAATCTGTTTTGTAGATGATATTTATTCAGTCAGTTTGTGCACTCAGAATGTACCTTTCAGATTAATGACACTGAGGAGGAGTTGTTGATGTGTTATTGGCCGACTAAACTGATTTCTTTTTGGTCTGGCCCACTTGACGTTGGATCTGAACTAAGCATACTGTTACTTAAAATGAGTTTGGCTGTGCTGCAGGCCTGGCATCACAGGTCATTTCCTGGAGCAAGGCCACACCAACCAACCATCACAAAATTCAGTATTTTGTAAATGCTTTTATAATGACAAATGTCAAAAAACAAAGTGGATTTAAACTTGGCCTGGTTTTAAAGGCTACATCAGTGAAGGTTTGCCTGCATGACTTTGCATTGGCTGCATTTTACAGATGTGCTGAATGTTATGTATGACAATAAACTAGCAGATACATTTCCTGAATGAGTAGATCTTTGGAGATTTGCTGTAAATGTGACTCTCCTCTTGATTCCCTCCTGAATCTGTGGCTCCTTTGGAAAGATCTACCGCACATTTCTCATCCATATTTTTCTGATTTTTTTCCTTTTTTCCCTGCTGCTACCTCTGGCGCCACCTTGACTTTCGGATGCTCAAGTCTTGATTTATTTCTGGCGCCGACCCGCACCCTTGACCCAGATGAGCGTGGCACAAGGCATAATTTCATGTTCCTGTGTCCTTCTCCATTCAAGTGAACTGGTTGTTTTGCCTGGCAGATTTTACTCATGTTTGGTGTGATCTTGGCTTTAGGCATGCAGTTTACATCCTAATTAGTGGTCATAAGTTTCCATTACTTGTTAGCCACATTAGCCTCATCTCCAGTGGGAAAAAAAAAAGAAATCTTCACCAACTGATTACACTCAGCGTAAGGAGAAAATTGTGTGAATATGATTTTTAATGAACTATTTTAAACCCACCACTGAGCACATGCGTACATGATAGTACAGACGTAGGGCATGTGGGTAGATACATGTGGGCAAGCAAGTCTTAATGCATGACCCAACACAGCCGAAGCTTTGAAAGGTCACTAATCAAGAAAACCCCCTGTAGAGCAGAGAGTAGTGCACTCTACAGTCTACCTGCCACTGCTTCTGCTCCTCCTCTCCTCCCTCTTTCCTCTCCCCCATCTCTTTCTTCTTATTTCCTCTTTGCTAATTCTCTGTCTCTTTCCATCGCACTCTTCATTTTGTTTTTAATTCAATTACGCCCCTCATGTCCAGGAACCTTCGCTCGCCCTCGCTCTCTCATTTTTCTGTCTTTTCCATTTGCTCTTAGGCTATGACTCCATGTGGTTCACTGAGAGGTGCTCGGGCTCGTGTGGACACCCTGAAACCGTAGCTGTGTTTTTGGAGTATGCGCTTTAAACCTCCCTGTGTTTATATGTTATGACTACAGCTATAACTACAGAAAGACAATCCTTTATTGGACGGCATACCTTGTCCCGGTGTAGTCTGAGCCTCGGGCCTTTTTAGGAAAACCTGCAGGATATTGTGTAGAAGGAAGCTGAAAGATAAAGAAACAATGGGACGAAAGAGAGAAGAGGCCATAGAAAGTGGAAAAAAAGAGTGATGGGATGATGGGCCTGCATCCAGAGCTGTAAAATTAGAAAAATGACTCATAATTGAGGCTTCAGTGTAAGAAGATGAAAGCACAAAGTCAACACCAAAGGACAGAACCTCTTGCACTAATAAGCCCTAAAATAGGGATGTAATTATTCACAAAATTCATAATTAACCCTTGTGTGGTGTTGATGTGTTTGTTACTCAGTGGTCTGGTGGACCCACTGAATTATTGGGTTTTTAAATCAATACATCAAAAACAATTTATGTAAAAATACCAGATGTTTAAAATATCACAAGTGGTCAGCGTAGGGTTCTCCTTTAGCAGCTGTAGCCAGTCAGCAGCCTGTCCATGTTGTCCACCCTCACACACACACACACACACATACAAACACATACAGACACAGATACACACACACTGACAGCAGGGCATGTAGGAGGAGAACAGAGTGAAGGACACAGCACCTCCACACTTTTATTCCCCGCGGGTTCACCCAACACCACATGTGTAATATAAATGTGTGGGGGGTGAACAGAGTGAAGACACTGAAAATGGGTTATTTTATATGTTCTTCACAGAAAATGAGCAAAGACCAAGAAATCTGGGGTTGAAACAATAATAAATCACATCATTTTTTCTTTTGATAAACACTGAAAATGGGTCCCACAGACCTGAACACCACACAAGGGTTAAGGGGATCTATTATGCTTTTCCAGTGAGTTTTATGGCTTTTTGTGCATGTAAACAAGTTACAAAGCTCAAAGTATACACCAGAATGAGAAACTCTCTCCCACAGAAAACACTTTTGGAATTGCAGCCCTTTTCCTTTGTAATGCAATCTTATAACACAATCCTTACTGCCTGCCTATGGGCAAGCTTTGCACACCCTCACATAACGCACAGCAGCTACTGGAGGCCCAGAAGTGTTTGTTTAGTGTTGTAGCATGTGGAGAAGACGCTGACCTGACTTTCAGTATCGACTTTGGCTCAAACTGATACAGCAGAACGGATGGCATTGGGAAAACAGCCACAGAGGAGCTCACAGCTGCTCGGGAGAGAAGGGTCTGTCTACAGACTGCAACACAGTGGGGGGACGTGTAGGGGTGGATCCGCTCAGGTGGTTGACCAATCAGAACAGAGTGGACAAATTGACCAATCAGAGCACACTGGGCTCATTGGGGAGGGAGGTGGGGCTTAAAGACACAGGAGCTCTAACAGAGCATTTCAGACAGAGGGTGAATAGAGATGTACAGTATGAGAAAAAATGTGGTTTTGGAACACTGAAGCATGTAAGTCTATTTTCTGTTGACACCCAAAAGTAACATTATGAACATTGAAAATGAGCATAATAGGTCCCCTTTAATTAGAGCATGTGCATAACTGACATCTTGCACACCAAATGTGAATTTTTGGATGGTTATTTTATTCACCCTCAGTTCCATTTTTACAAAATGTCCCCAATGATGTGAACGCACTGACCAATCACAGCCATCACTGTTGGTGCCATGGCAATAATCAAGCTGACAAAGCAGCAACTGAAACTTATTGACAAACGTCAGAAGGACTCGTTTGCCTTCTAATTCCTCATAAGGGGTGTTAGCATCTCCAAAGCAGCTCAAACGGGGCACAAACTGAACTACAGACATCTGAACTATATCTGAAAGCTCTCGTAACGTTCCAGCTGCCGAATGAGGGGCTGAAATTCTCAGCGCTCCTTTTACTTTTCCAAAATGCAAAGTAGCGTAGAAGAGTAAAGAATATATATGTGACTTGGATCATTCTACAGAAATGTCCACTTTTTGAAATGGCAAGATGTCTTAAAATGTATTTCTTCTTCTAATATTTAAACTTAGACCACGTTATTACATAATATACATAATTCAGGGGCGGAGCTAGAATAACCTCCTCTAGACTGCAGCATGGACGATCAAATACCACCTCTGCATCCTGGCAGAAATGACCTTGTATTTGGGAATGCTGGGAGAAACACTGAGGACCTCATGGTGCCTTTAATGGTGAAATGGGGCACTTGCCTTAAACCTCCAGCCTTCTTCTAAAACTTCCTTCTCACTCACATAAAAGAGTTTCACCTTCCTTGTATCCTTCAGCCGCTGGAAACAGCTCTTTGCATCAGTGATATCTTTCCCTTGATGAACTAACGTGTCAGCTGTTCTCTTCAGCACAGCCTCCGCTCCATCTGGTGCACCTTTCTGCGGCCTGCCTCAAAGACGTTCCAAAACCCCTCTGGTTTGGCTCAGTGGATATGACGTAAAAGTGATTTTTGAGCATTTTTTGTATTGTGTGGCAGGTCCATCACTGAAAAATTGGAGGTTTTAGACATTAGTATGGTACTTTGCCAGCAATTGAAGAAGAAAATGAGCCCACATGGATGGGCCAGGCCTTCTGCTGGGGTAGATGGTGCAGAAGGGCATGGGGGCCTCATTTGCCAGCTGAAGCACTCTGGATTTCTTGAGGTATTTACAGGCTTGTTTTCTTGATGAAATCAATGAGTGTGTTTGCATGGACTAATCGATAACTGCAGAAAATCAGATTTTTTCAGTAATCTGATCAATGTGTTTATATGCTCTTGAGTAATCAGATAAAGGTAAACTCCAGGTCTAAATGAGTCAGGCAGAAATTAGATTTCTGCTTTGCAACTGGTTAATAAACTCCCAGAAGAAGACATGACGTAAACGTAATGTGAAACTTCATGACGCGGCTGTTTTCAAACATCGCACCACTTTACTTGAAAATATGAACATACATCATTTAGAAGATGAAAAATATTTAAATCCTTCATTTCATCAAGCATGTAGTTTGTTTCAGCATGCTGCAAAAGTGTTTTGATGCCATCTCGCAGTAATGCTGCTGCTTATTTCTAGTACCGCCGTCTGTTTTCACACACGAGCAGGCTGAGAAATCCGAAAGAAATCAGAGAAATGAGAAATCTGATTACTGAGCTAAAATCCAGCTTCTTAACCAGATTTCTTAATCGGATTTCTAGACCTTACTCCAATCGAAGAAATCGGAGTGTACTGTTTGCACGGTCTGTCCTGGAATTGCGCTCCAAGCTTATACTCCTGTATTGGTGTATCTTTTTTGACAGGCAATCTTGTCTCTCCACCTTGCACTAAGATGCCCACCTTCTCCTGGCACCATGGGGTCAGAGTCACCAGCCCACTTGAAGACCTGTTTAAGGGATAAGCAGAAATGATAGGCAACAAATTTGTTGGCGCTCTGATACATATTTCTTGTGGAGGCTGAGCACAGAATCAGTCGGTAGCCTCATCTGTCTCTTAACCTTGCTGAGAGTCAGTGTTTCTCATCCCTGTGGTCAGCCTGCTGACATCATGCCTGAGGGAAAACGGTCTGGCAGATTTTGCAGTCTCCTTCTGTGTGCCAGTTTCTTGGACTTTGTTTTTCTGATGGTTCGATAATCAGAACCAGTGAGCTGCTTGCAGTGTGATTTGCATTTATATTTTCTGATCAGCTTCTCTGATAACAGCTGTGCAAGGATGTGTTTGGACTTTGCGTCTGCAAAACTTTGGTATTTGTGTGTCAGTGTTCCCAAAACAGAGAAATGAGATTTCCGGGCTTTTCTGGCTTGAGTGTTGAATCGCTGACCGTTTTACTGTGCTTCCGGACTGTCCAGATTTGCATGCTGCAGTCGTGTGTTAAGTTGTTTTTCATCTTTTTCATATCTTCCAACAGATGATCTTGCCTTTCGGTTTTCTTTGTGCATCTGTCCTACGTGCTCTTCCCCCTGTTTGTAGTTGTCTGTAATATAAAAATATAAAAACTCTTTTTACCCTGTCTTGTGTTTCTCTCTCTCTATCTCTGTCTGTCTCTATCTTGGTGTGAATAGCCTGGGAAGCAAATCCAGATGTGTGAGATGACAATGTAAATGGTGTGTGTGTACCAGGTTTATGCCACATTGTGGGGACCTTTCTTCCTTGTGGGGACCAATCATGAATCATTACATTTTAAGGTAAAGACATGTTTTAGGTTAGAGTGAGGTTAAGTTTAGGGTTAGATTTAGGTTAAGGGTGTGTTTGGCTAGTAATAGGGAAGCATGGGGAACAACCTAACAAGGGCCACAATTTAACATGGACTTTTTATGTTGTTATAGAAGGTAAAGCAGCATGAGTCACAAAATCCAATCTCATATTACTGTGATCACCATCTTGTTGCTACAACGCAGCACCGTTTTGAAGCACGAGACAAGCTCACAGCAAGCGCTAGTTAGGCTTAAGAAAAAGAAAGAAGAAAAACCTACTGCCGAGTTAGTTGTAAGACAACATTACAACGAAGCCACCTTTAGTAAACAAAGACAAATAAAGTAAATTTTGTCTTTTTGTTCCACATGTTTACACAGATTTTAAGATGAAAAAGAGAAAATATCTGAAAACAGGGATTTTCTTCTACTTTATGAGTATCTTTCAGATGTCAGTATTTTAGTTTTAAATAAGTATGTTAATGACATTGACATTAACAGTTAGTAAAACTGTAGTTATTCAGAAACAATG
>NW_023494792.1:56038210-56083210 GCF_904425465.1 Colossoma macropomum | reverse complement strand
TGTTTCACTATTGATTTCTAGATTTGTAACAGTGCAGTTCAGTTTGTACCTTGAAACACTGGGTGATCTATCTGGTCATGATGTGGGTCAATGCTCCTGTTCTTTGCCTGCATCTTTGCTGACGGACCCTCCATGCCTTATGCTCAGCTCTCCCTTTTCATTTAAATCACTTATTCTCTTCCTCTTTATTGTGTCAGTGTCTCTGGCACGGCCCTGTTTCCTTTTCTGCAGGTATTCAGGACTAGTTGCCCCTACACTGTCTGCAAAGCTGCTGCTTCTCAGCTGCACTCAATTTAGCCACAACTGACCAAAGGAGGATCAACAATGACAAAGAAAAATTATTATTGTAAAATCTGAATGCTATTTTATGCAAAAGAACTCAATGAACAGCTTTGAATAAAGTTTATCTAAATGGGAGTCACTGGTGTTACTGACCCTCTCTGGTGTTACCCATAAGATGGTAGAGATGGTCACACCAGTGACAGTTTTCATGAAAAATGCATTTTAACAAATGGCCAATGAAGGGCATCAAAATACGTGTTGTCAGTCATGGTATTCAAGATTCAAGAGCTTTATTGTCGTATGCCCAGTAAAACAGGTGATTCCACTGTACAATGACATTTTTCCTGTGCTAATCCTCTGTTCACAAAAAAGGCATGAATAAAGAGGTAGAGAAAAAAAAGTAAAGTATTGTGCAAAAAGCAGAGAGCAGCATTTGTAAAGTGACAGAGGGCAGCGGTCATTAAAGTTCACTGTGCAGCAGCAAATAACAATAGAATGAAAGCAGCAACAAATGTATGTGTGTGTAGAGTTCAGTAGGGTTCAATAAATTATGTATGTATGCATGTGTGTGTGTGTGTGTGTGTGTGTGTTAGCCAGAGTTCAACCAGTCCAATAGATGGGAAGGGGCAGTGTGTGAAAGAGTCATTCAAAAAGCTGTTCTAGACTCTGTTTGTCAGTCTTGTTGTCCTGGACTTCACTGTCCTTAGTAAACACACTAAATGATGTCATTTAATCCATCTGTATTCTATTTTTTACAACAGCTCTCTAAGAATAAAGAATGTCTTACCAGTGAGTTCAACTAAAAGCTTCATATGAAATCATGAGATAAATGAGAAAATTTCTGCTAAGTGAAAAGAGACAGTGGACTCATCATGTGCCTTTCTTCATAGATCCTCAGGAAATAGATAAAAGGAATTTTTATTTCATAATAGCATAACACCAGTGACACGACTCCAGGGGACCTCTACTTTCATTATATATTTTGTAATATTTGTTGGCATGTTGTCATTTGTATCATATATTTGATAATTATATATATATATATTATTAAAGCAATAAGCCACGAGAGGCTGTGCATTACTTCGATCTCATGCCCCCTGTGTTAAAATCGTAGTAATGCATGGCCTCAAGTGGCTTATTGCTTTTATAAAACAGCAGCCAATATAAAATATAATGAAATACACAATTTTTAGAAAATAAGTTATTAATAATAATAATCGTCATGAGCAAGTATTCTGCCAAGAAATGTAGTTCCTTTAGAGTATGGTATCCTTGCCAAGCAACCATGGACCACTGAATGAGGAGAACATTCGGTCGCCCATCTCTATATATTCAGTTCATGAACTTTTAACTTTTTGCCGTATTACAATGAACATATGATAACACAGCACTGTTTAATACAAAAACCTTCACTTTATAAGCACTTTTAGTCACCAAATTGCCACCGTAAGTCTCATTTAACACTAATCCAGTTGTGCTCCTTTTCTCACACTGGGGCTAAATCTCAAATATCTCCCTGCTCCCTACATAGTGCACTACGTAGGAATTGAAATACTGGATACTGCAGCCCAACGGTGCAAAATGTAGCTAAGAAATAGTCATGTGGGACTCGGACACATCCATACTTAATAAATGATGCACTGTTTGGCTGTTGAGACTAGAATTTCTAAACTTTCATAGCCAGCACACTATCTAGGGAGTACAGAGCCGTTTGGGATTCAGTCTGGGTTTGACGCGACAACTGACTGAAACACGAACGTTTGAAGTGTTTAATTCATTAAGTGGCAGTCTTCAGACTTTTATACTGCCGTTTTACAGTTAATCATACCGTAAGTGCTTTAATTCAAGCCTAGATGTTTTTGCATTGTGAAAGAGTTCTTCAGATTGGTGGGGAATGTGTTGCAGATAGTTCTATATAGCAACATTTTAAAAAAGTGTTCTCTATAGCACCAAAAAAGGTTCTTCTATTGTTGCAAGCTTGTCATCATAACAGTAGCAGAACTCTTGCTATATAGAACCACCATCTGCAGCACATTCAGCATCAATCTAAGCAACTCTTTCATGATGCAAAGAACCAGTTAATCATGCAAGGGGTTCATAGTTCTACATAGAACCATTTGCTTCACTGAAGAACCCTTGATTAACCATCTTTTTAAGTGTATAGATGTCCAAAAAATTGTAGACACCTGCTCAGCTAACATTTTTTTTAATTGGGAGTTTGTCCCCCTTTGCCGCAGTAGCCTCTACTCTTCTGGGGAGGCTTTACACTAGATGTTGGAACATTGCTGTGAGGATTTGATTGCATTCAGCCACAAGAGCATCAGTGGGGTCAGGTACTGATTAGTTCTGGATCATAAATTCTGCTCCAACTCATCTCAAAGGTATTGGATGGAGCTCCATCACTCCTGAGATTGCACTTCCAGGGCTGCATGTGCTCATAAAGAGGTTCCTAATTGGTTCTTTGTACTTTAATTTAATTGGTGTAGAACCATGACACAGTTTTTTGAACTTCACAATCACACAAAAGTGGTTTTGTAAAGAATCCTCCAAAATAAATGTTCTTTAGAGAACCAAAAGTGGTTCTTCTGTGGGACTGCTACAAAAAAAAACCTTTCTAGTATGTTTGTTTATTTATTTATTTATTTATTTATTTTTGAAGAGTGTGGTCCAGTGGCATGGAGCTTTATGCCAATCTTGCCAACACTTTCCATTGCACAAGGAGACGTTCGGCTTCTGTGTGGCTGCTCCAGAGAACTCTAAGCTTTCTGCAGAGATTTCTCAGTAACTTGGATGTTTCCAAAAAAGGAACATCTCTTACCTTTCCTCCATTTGGACGAGCTTGACCACTGTCATCTAACTCACTGAGAAAATCCACCTTTGTGTCTTTCTCTGGTCCTGTTTCTTGTTAGAGCGTATAAACAATCCACCAGTCTTACAAAAAAACAAGAGTATCTTCAGACCATTATCTAATTTACCCACAAGGCTCATATTGAAAAGTCAGATAAACAAACATTATGTTTGTTTTCATCCCATGTGGTTATAATTAGCAGCATTTCCGGGGATCAGTCAGTTAAACAAAGGTGCATTGCATACAGTGTGCCGACACATTTCTGGCACTGGGAGAACCTGAAAATTGGGTTGTGAACTGGTACCGGCCAAGTGAGGGAGTAAAAGACAACAGCATCCAAGGCAGATTTTGATGAGCTTGTGCTTCTGACTTCTGAAATCTCCCTCTCTCTGCAGGTCTGTGTGTGTGTGATAAACAGCAGATGCCTCCGTGATTTCACACTTGTGGAAATTTACTTGTCTTTTTTTTTTTTTGGGATTCGTCTCCAACCAATCACTGAATTTTCTGAAGCACACCCCACAAAAGCAAACTCTCTGGAGTGTATTTGTTGATGTTTGACCGTACGCTCCAGCTTCCTCCCGCATCAAATGTGCTGAGCTTGAATGGAAATAGCACAAGGAGAGTTCTAGAACAGGCACTTCTACCCTTATATGTTACATGTACACTGTAAAAATGACTTAAAACTTACTGTAAATTTACTGTAAACTGGCAGCAGAGTTGCCAACAAGTTACTGTAATCAATGTACCACTCGTTTGTTTACAGTAATGGCATATTATTATGTATTTTACAGTACAAAACTGTATTTCTACAAGGCTACATATTGACAACAGTATATTCCTGCAATATTGCCATAATACTTTCACACCCTCTTACAAAAAGTTGCATGATTTTTACCTGAGAAATATATTTATTGTTGTATATATACATATTTCTCCCTTGAAGAACCAAGTGTGTCCAAAATTCTTATTTTTACCCCTACCCTTGTTTTCGAGTCAAATTTGTTGAAAACATTCAAATACTGTTTTTCTGTTGTTTTAATTTAATACAGGTCAGACACAATTTGCTCCCTGTTTTTTTTTGGAATTGAAGTTTGTAATTATGAAGCCATTTATGAATCAAATTTGACAATTTAATGCAGTGAAAATGCTTCATTCTGTAGGACTACCGCCCTCTAGGCCTGGAGATATGCATGCCTGCTTGGTGTAGTGGTGTGTTTGCAGTTAGTTATGGCACTCAGCCACTGACTCTCTGATTTTCCAGCTCATTTATCACTGACACTAACTGTCTGTCTCCTGTTTCAGAGTCTACTCTTAATAAGAGGACGCAGCAGCCAATGTTCTGTCTTGGTGAAAATATACAGTGATGGTCCTTCCAGAAAGCAGAAGATGTGGATGAACGTGTATGAATACGTGTGCATATGTGCTGGTGGATGGCAATTGCATTTGTGCTAAAGACAATCTAGAGAAGTTTTCCCAGTCAGCATCCATCATGTGTCTGCATGTGCGTAATGTGAACTATTAGGTCTTGGCTTGACAGCAGAATTAATGACTGCTTTCTTTCCTTTGAGAAACAAAGTATCTTTGTTTATGCAGGGAAATGAAATTCCTGCACCATCAGTCACTGTGTCAGGACGAGAGACTGCAACGTGTTGTTGTGTGCAACACTCACTGGGAAGTGACAATATGATGAACTCAGAAGTATTTGTACCTTGGTCCAGTACCTGTGTCCATTTTCCATTGTATAGGGTAGCGGTCAGCAACCCAAATGTTAAGAAGAGTCATTTTGTCCTTTCAACAAAAATCAAACCACCTTGGGAGCCACAACATTTTATGTCCATATTACATAACGTTTTACCATCTTGGCTCAGCATGTGTTAATGTCCTAGTAAAAAAAATAAACAAAAACACAGACTTACTTTGCTCTGCATTGAGCTTTAGCTCAGCTATAGCTGCTTTCCTCACATCTCCAGCAGGAACCTTTTCCGCAAAAGTAGGATAGTTTCTCATAAAATGTCTCTCAATGTTCAACATTTTACGAGGCTGAAGTCATTTCTCATGCCTAAGGTGCCAAAATGTAACTGCTGCACCATTTAAGGTGGAATGGGAAAATTCAAACAAGAAGCTGGAGAATGAGAAGCTGACTTCAGCTTCACTGGTTTTAGTATTTGACAGTTTCTCACAGCAGATTAAATGAATCAGGAAGCTGAATGCTTATAAATGCAAATGAGTTCATACATCTCCAAATTGTGTTCATCTTAAATCTTTCTCTTTGCCTTTTCATTAGCTACTAGCTAGGTGAGACTACTGTCTGTGTTGCTATGGTGACCAGCAGTCTTTGCACCAGTTTTCAGGGTTAAAGGGTGAATTAACAGTTATACAATAACTCCAGCTTTTAAGACCATGTATTGTTAAAACTGTGTTAAACGGTCAGCAGAGCTTTATTTTACTGCGTAGGAGGATTATTTTATTTTTACCTAAAAATCTAATTCTGCTGTGGAGCCGCAATAGAGCCGTAAAAGAACCGTATGCAGAGACACATGTTGCCGACCCCTGGTACAGGGCTTGGGCTCCCTATTAGAAAAACCAGCCTAGACCAGCATGGCTGGTCACCAGCAAAACCAGCATATGTTGTGTTTTGGATGCTGGTATGCTGGTC
Organism: Colossoma macropomum; assembly: GCF_904425465.1. NCBI lineage: Eukaryota > Metazoa > Chordata > Actinopteri > Characiformes > Serrasalmidae > Colossoma > Colossoma macropomum. The sequence goes on along the minus strand of NW_023494792.1, from coordinate 56,077,424 downwards.
AACCAGCCTGACCATGCAGGGGTGACTGGCTAAACCGTAACCAGACCAGCACTAGAGCAGCATTTGCCAGCTTAGACCACCATGAAATGCTTGCTTGCTTGGTCAGTGCTGTTTTTTTCCTGGAGAGTTCAGAATCAAAGTTACACCACATTGGCAGATTTAACTCAGTTACTGGCATATTTCCATTGTAACCATAGTAACCAAACTAATTCCTGCACTGGCAATATTACTGTACTATATTTTATTATTCCTCACGAAAAATCCATATTACATCACGGGTGGCTTAAGTTCACACTGCAGTCAATTAAGAGAAACAGACAAATGCTAATTGTCTGACACCTCAGCTGATGTAACTAGCCTAGCTACAGCATAACCCTGCTGAAAAAAACAGAGAAATTCATGCTGGTCTAAGCTGGTCTGGTGCTGGTTTAGCTGGTGACCTAGCACGGTCATGCTGGTTGACCAGCATACCAGCATTTAAAACACAACATATGCTGGCTTTGCTGGTGACCAGCTATGTTGATCCTGGTTTTTCTAGCAGGGAACTTGCACGATCTTGCACTTCTTCAGATTTTCTTCTTATTCGATAGGTTCCCAAATGGTTCCCTGCTTGGATGTACGGTTCTAGAAAAATCTTCCTTTTTCCAATTTTCCATTCCATCTTAAAAGGTGCAGCAGTTATATTATGGTGCCAATGAGGCTTTAAGGTGATTCTAACTCGGATAAATCCACTGTTGAAAGTTTTATGCCATACATCTATATGAATAGATCTATAAAATGAGCCTGAGCCTGATGTTCATCAGCGCTCTCACTGCAATGCTTCTTATGTGCATTTTCACTAGAGCTGAGTCTGAAGAGTTGAATGAAATTAAATTTTCTTTTTTTTCTTTTGATTTTGATCTGACCTTTGATCTGGTATTCATGTCCATGGGCTTCAGATCAGCCAACATCAAAGAAAGCAGGTAGGAAAGAAGATTCATTCGACTATTCTAAATGAGCCTAGCCTGACCAACCCTGCCACAATGGTGAATCACACATAAGACACTGCGTCGTGACTTCAGATTCTGTAGCCCTACAGCAGTGAAGGTTGGTGGTATTCTATTTAGTTTGTGTGGTCATAAGTCCTCACATGAAACAACAGTAAACACAAATGACAGAAGAAACTATGGGGGAGCGTCAAGCTCCAATTTACCCTATACTCTGTGTTGGGTTTCATGTGTGAGTCACAGACAGCAAGTCTGCCTAGCTAGCGTTTTTTGTTTTTTTCATGACAGTCATCTTACTGCAGTGACACTATGTGACAATTATGACAATTACATTTGACCAATCAGTGGATTGCAGTAATACTAGCTCCACCCATATGTTCTGGCTTGGTGCACAAGAAGGGTAACCAAACTCAGCACTCAGGTATGGTATGGCTCACCTGCCAGAAGAAATGACAACAAAATGTGTGGTCATGGACTTGTAACCGTACTGTGCCACACTGCTCGATGGAAACACACCATGACATGCCTGGAAAAGAGGGCTTGCATGTCACTCTGTTTGTCCCCCATACACCCTAAAAATTTAGGTTCCTTAACAGTTCCATGCTTGGATGTACAGTTCTATGAAAAACATTTAATTGGTGTACAACCTTTACATTATCTGGAGGTTCTTTAAGCCTTAAAAAGCTTCTCCCACACACATCTCATTTACAGATTTACATTCTTTAAAGAAACAAGTGCCTTGCTATCCATTTGTTGCTGTAGCACTGTGAATTTCCCTGTTGTGGGACTAATAAAGGATTATCTTATCTTATGGCATCCACCTTTCTGGGCACCTTCATTTTTCAAGAGTTTGCCCCTAAAGTCTTCATTCTTGTGTTTCCACGATTAAAACCTTGAACCCAATGCCCCATATCAGCCTTTTCAGCAATATAACACAAGCAATCAGTCAATAACAGAGTCAATTACAGTTAGACATTGAATAACGACATCATTATGTGCTCCCAAGTTAATGGTACAGTATGTTAAACCAGTGTTTTATCCATCAATACACAGTTGACATAGTGCCCATTAGCAGCTATAATGATACTGTTGTATGTAAAAGTTTGAACTTGAAAACCCAGGTCAAAATACATGTTTTGTTAAAGCGAAAATACTCTACAAGGTAAAAACTTAAATATGCATAGTTAATAAGCTACAAAATGCGCCATAATTTTTGCACAGGCCAATGTTGTGTTTCATTTTTTCCCAACGTGTTAAATTCACCAAATAAGCAGTGGCATTAATCGGGCAGAAGTGTGTTATCTGTAGAGGGTGTGTTAACTTATTTTTGAAATCAACAAAATATATCAAATGACCAGGACACCCAAACTTTTGCAAATGATTGTATGTAAAGTTTCAAGTAGCTTCAAAAGAAAAAAGGAAAAGAAAAAAAAACACTAGGCCAATGTGATGGGCTGACTTTCTGGCCTATGATCTGACCTCCAGAGGTCACCAGTTCTTTCTCCCATTCCTCAACTCTGTTGCATTACAAATCACAGACAAAAACATTCCAAACTGCCAGATGAATGTGCCGGACATGCTCCAACCCACCAGGCTAACAAACTGTATTGACCTGAAAACACATTTAAATACAACTAACCTGGTTTGGAAGTAAATAGAAGATGACCTGTTATTAGTACAGGAGGCAAACCTGCAGGAAAGCTAAGCCTAACATCTACCTCATACCCTCATCCTCACCTGCTGTAGAAGTGGGATCAGTGGCTACATTCACACTACAAGGCTGAAGTAACACAAATCCAGTTTTTTGCCTAAATGTGATTTTTTCAGAGGAGTATGAACACAAAAAAATCAGATCTTTTCAAATCAGATTCAAACAGCTGTGTGGTCCTAGATAACGACCCATGACTAGGCCTCCGATACATACCCATAATGTGACCATGTGACTGTATTACAATTAGCCAGATTGGAATTCATGTGTATTTTTAACATTATACTTCTGTGTGCAGGCAGGAGACCAGCAGCACTAAACTGATGTAAAATGTATGCATTAGGGGGCTTCTGAGTGGCACAACTGTCTAACCTATCATCAGGAGATCGCGAGTTCGATCCCCAGTGATGCTACAGCCATCCGTGGCCGGGAGTCCAAGAGAGCAAAATAGGCCTTGCTCTCTCTGGGTGGGTAGGATGGCCCTCCCTCTCCCCCTCATCACTCACCAGCGCAGGCATCTGTTAGGTGACATAATAGAACTGGCGGTTAGTGTTCTCCTCCAAGCGTGTTGAACTGTCCAACATTGCATTAGTGGATGCGGTGGCGCTTCACATGACTCGGACGAAGCCTGTGCTAGCCTTCGCCCTCCTAGCGCTGGTGGTATCGTGTTGTTTGTGGAGTCCTAACTAGTGGGTGGAATGGGATATGACCAAATTGGGAAGAAAACTGGAAAAAAATCCCAAAAATTTTTATAAATAAATTTGTAAAATTGTGTGCATGTGGGTTGTAGCCAATGTGAACATAGCTTATGCCTCACACAGCCTTATCTGAGTGAGAAAGCCTGCTCTCATTTCTTTAGGCACCTGCCCAGCAGTGTTGACCCTTAACGCTCTACTTATCCTTCTGCTCAATTTTAATTTCCTGTCAGGAGGCACTTTCAGGTTGGGCTTACATAAAGCTTCGTCTCTCTCCTCATGTGCCCGCTAACGCTTATTTTCTCACCTTCCCAAGACATCAAACTCGCCTCGCCAGCAAACAACATCACAAAGAAAGCAGAGGAGAAGAGGAAAGAGACAAAGCACTAGAAAAAAAAAATTGAAAGCGAAGTGGAAAGCATTTCTATTTTCAGCTTCTGTTCTCACAATAACCTTCATCCTTTATTATTAATGAAAACATGAAGAGGTTAATTTCTCTGCCATTCTATCTCAGTGCTTCATCTACGCTACTAAAAATAAAGGTGCCAAAAGAGGTTCTTCAGAGAAATAAACTGAGAACCACTTTGGTTTCCCTGAGAAACCCAGAGTTTTTTAAAGAACCATCCACTGAAAGGTTCTTTATGGCATTGCTCCAAAGAACCCTTTTTAGCACTGTCATTTTTAGGACTGTCAAAAGAGAATTCCACATTTTTGATAATGCTGCATAATTAAATCTTTATAAATCTTACGTTAAAGACATTAAACAAAGTAAATTAGAGTGGTTTGGTGCGAAATGCTGCATTCTAGAGAAACAGAGTCAGAACTGTTCACAGTGGCAGTGATAAGAACCAGACTTCTGCCTCTAAAAGCTCCCACACGGAAAGGTATTCAAAAAAATGTTATAATTACATTTCCTGATGAATGAGACTAAAGATTTTAAGATAGTTTTGAGAAGGTTTTGGCTTAGAACATTTATTCATGGCAGAGAGGTGGATGAATAGTTAATTTATACTGTTGTCGGAAGAAAACCTCGTATCTCCAACATGGTAACTTCACAGAAGGAAAAAACCTACTTTACTTTTAATGTAAGTCAATGGAACCAGACTTTTTTCCAAGTCATTTTGGGCCGTTTCTTTTGGTCCATGCTTCAAGAAATTTACACACAATGTAAAGGTAAACAGGCATTTTCAAATTATGTCAAAAACTGAAAAACGACAAAAATGGAGATACGAGGTTTTGTTACGACAGCAGCGATATCATCACTGTATAAAGAAAAACAAGTATCTCCAAATTAGTAACTTTACAGGAGGGGCAACAACGTTCTTTACTTTCAATAGATTTTATTCCAAGCAATTTTGGAGCATTTCTGTTGGTCCAATCGTGATGAAATTAAAAATATTAAAAAATGGAAAAAAAGAGATACTTTTTTTAGGACAGCAACGATATATAAACTCAGAAGACATAGGTTCATTGGTGGTTTTGGATAATAAATAAAATTATACATTTGTATATAATTTTTTATAAAATAATGTTTTATATATTTGATGTGTGGATATTGTGATCCCTGGTTCCTATCACCACCACTGTAAAGAAATCTGAGTCTGTATGTTTCTCTTTAATTAATCGTGTTACATCAAAACACTCTGAATGACTTTGTTTACATTGAGAAATCAGTGTGATTCCTCTTTTAAGTTCTGTTTGTGAGTTCGTGTTATATTCACGCTTGATTCAGAACCTTTGTTCTTACCTTCCTGTGCTAAGTTAGCAGCAGGACATCATGCAGATGCACAGATGTTTCACTTACAGTCCTGGTTTAGGGTTCTTTTCAGGTTGCTGTGATCCTGCAAAAATGTTACAGCACCCTCTACTGGTTAATAACTCCCTCCTGCTCCAGCCAACTCCAACTCCTGCCCTGCACAGATTAGTATGGATTGTTTCTTTAGCTGAATCGTGCACTCAAGCATGGTAAGCACATTGCTGCGGCTTTCCATGTGCCACTAAAGTCGGAGAACCCAGTGGTTCCTTTCTGTTGTTCTTTTCTGCTCTTCTTTGCTATGTGCTAAGGCTAGTCAGTGTGAGCTTATATGTGACTGAAAAAGTAGCTAAAATAATAACCCTGTGTAAGTGGTATGACTCAAACCCACTACCAGCCCCCTGTTGAGTAGAGACTACTCGCTTCCTGCTGAGCTGTGCCTTATTTCCTGAGCTCTGTTGCTACAAGGCCGCCAATCCTGGTTCACCCATCAGAAAAGCAGGTGGTTAATGAGGTTCCCCAGCAGGAAATGGCCATACGGGTGAGAGACTGGTGGGTGGAAGAGGACTTATGGCTGCTCACTGCTGGCGATCCTAATCTGTTCTTTACATAACTCTGCTGGAGGGCAGCGCAGCATCACACAGAGCTGAAGAGGGCTGTTTTTAAAAGATGCAACCTGCTGCAGCTTTTCATGGCCACCCACAGGCCAGAGTGGCTGCCGGATGACCACAGTGTTCCTACTTCAGACCTCTGCTGAGAGGATTCAAAGAGGCTAGACAAAAACAGGAGCTCTCAAATACGTCATTACAGTGTGTTTTGTGGCCTGGTCAGTTACAGTCTCCTCTGCACTGTGGTTGATTAATTCAATGACTCCCCCTCAAAATGAATGTCATTCAGTTCTATAATAACCTTATTCACACTGGATTAGTTATAGCTATAATGTAAGTGATTACTGACAAAATACATGATTTGAACCCAGTATTAATCTGCAATGTCTGCAGTTCTTACACATCTGATTCCAGAGTGAATGACCTTCTGTAATTCACTGAACCCTGTACCTGACCTCAGTAACAGTTCTAATCTAATATAATAATAAACCTGCTGTGTGCTGTGTTGTTACTGTTAGTGAGTATTTTGGATCAGTGCCTGTGCATGTGTGTTTGTTTTCTCTCACCTCTCAGTCTGTTCTCCTGTCTCTTTCCTTCATAGGTTGCTTGGTGCGTCAATCGCCATTATCTCAAGGATGTCATTTGGCCAATCAGCTTGCGGAGTTGAGCCCTGCAGCTCCTGTCGGCCTCAGCCTTTGCTAGCTTTATCCCCTGCTAACTTCAGCTCCTGCTAGCTTCAGCCCTTAATAGCTTTATCCCCTGCTAGCTTCAGCCCCTGCCAACTTCAGCCTCTGCCAGCTTCAGCCCTTGCTAGCTTCAGCCTCTGCCAGTTCAGCCCCAGCCAGCTTCAGAAGCAGTATAGAGTCCTAAAAGCAGGCTATCCTACAAACTTGCACAGTCTTGCATGTTCATTCCTTCTCACATTTCCTCACACATCTTTTGTCATCTTTTGGCACTTTGTAGATATAGAATATAATATAGATGTAGAATATAACAATATTATATAACGAATTTGCTGAGGCATTTGCTAAGAGTCATTTGAACACTGCAGTAGGAAATAAACTGCACTGAGAGACCCACTACTGGCTGCACCACATCACTAGGTCCAATCATACCGCCACCACTGGCTGCACTGCTGGTTACCATTAATTAAATGGTCTATCTTCATTACAACAGACTGACCAGTTCAGCATAGAGCTAGCAATATTGAACAGAAGCAGAACTGACCAGCTTTCAGTTTTCTGCTCCTCTGAAGGCTTAAATGCTGTCACACTGTCACCAAGGCACTTAATGCCACAGAATATAGTTTTATTGGTCAGTTCAACAAAAATCAAATACTTGTATTAAATATTAAATTACATTTTAGATGTTAAAAAAAAATAATTATTGTTTTAAAATTAAATTAACCTGTAGCAACCTGAAGTTGCTTATAATGTACAGGGTATTGTCAAAATACAGAACTATAAGTACATTAAATAAGGATAAAAGTGCAGTGCAACTTTAATATCTAGAGCTTGATTTATTGTCATGTATATATTTTGAATATGGTGCCTGGATTCTTTCTCTGCTGAGTGTTCATTAATATCAAAGACATTTTTCCTTTGCCTGTAACATTAACACTGAAGTACCACTGACTGGGAGGTTTTTCTAAGAAAGCGAGCATATTTAATATAATCACTGTCCTTTGTCCTCATCATCATCATCATCATCTTTATTAGTGGTGGCCTCGAAATGCAGAATGATCTCACTGATTGAACTGGAGTGAGTGAGTTCAGGAGCAGCTAATGAATGATGGAAAGAATGCTAAGTACAGCAGTGCTCTGTACAGTACGTACTGTACTCTCTGCCCTGCCCTCTGGACTCTGTGTTTGTCTGTTGTCTGGGCCGTCCATCCTGCATTGTAATACGCTGGCTGTAATTACTGGTGGGGTGCTGCTGATTTTTTTCCCAGGCTTAATGTGCAGGATGGAATGCAGCTCTGGCCCTGTATGGGTCACCACGGTCTTGACCATGGCAGATAAAAATGAGCAGGAAACTATAAGACAAACCGCAATCTCTCAGTCCGATCTCATCAAAGCTTAGCTGCCATGGCGTGGGTAACCCCCTCCATACATCTGTCTGAAATGGGCCAGAGGTCACGGTCTCTGGACGTGTATTATTCCAGCCCCTTAATGGCTATAGCACTGAGACATTGTTCAGAGAGTGCCCTTTAAGTAAGTACATCCACTGACCTTTACCAGTAATGTTACAGTTTTCACCCTGCTCTTTATTGTGCCATATTTCCATAATTCCAGCTCTTAGTTAAAGGGGAAATCCACCAATTTTCCAAAATTTCTGCATAATTTAGTAAACAAAATCATTCAGAGTGGTTTGATGAGAAATTTGTTGAGAAACTTTCTTTTCAATGGATGTGATAGAAGTCACAATGACTACGACACAACTATAGCCATTTTATTTACTTTCCAAAACCACCAGTGAACCGACTCGTGTTGATAATGATAAAGTTTGTTTTCTTTTTTTGCCTTATAATAACATGCATGTACCCGTCCATCATGAGCACTTATGTACACTTCAGGCCAAAAAATGTTCTAAAACAGCGTCTCAGCATCAGGCAGTGCATTCATAACCATTTCATTTAATAACTTTTTTTGAGGGAGCTTTCAGAGGCACTAAGTGTTTAAGACGTCTGGTTCCTATCTTCACCACTGTGAACAACTTTGACCCAGTAAGTTCCTCTAGAACAGAGCATTTCACACCAAATTGCCCTGAATGACTTTCTTTACATCTTAAAGATTCAATTATGCAGTATTTTTGAAAACTACCCTGGAATTCCCCTTTTACATGCAGCAACCTGGGAATAGTAGATTAAAAATTATAATCTGTAACTTAACTAAAGGATTACTATATTAAAGTAATGTAATCTGATTATTTTTAAAGTGATATAATTAAAGACAAGAGACATTTTCTTAACATGAGGCAAACAACAACAACACTGATTTATGAAGCTAAATGATATTTTGTAGGTGGCTTATTGGTCTGTGCTTTATACCAAAGTCAGTCTGATACAGATCTTCTTTTGAGACCCATCATCAACAATGATTACAAATACAGGCCATTCTAAAAACTCTAGCTGACCATCATTTGTGTTCTGTTTTCTGAAAGGCCTGTACTGATTCATTATAAGGCTTCATACTAGTGTGTAGTTTTTGACGATCATTATGGAGTACGTTGATGGTCCCTCAGCTCAGAGTCCCATGAGAAAAAAAACACATTAATTTAATGTAAAAGTGGGAACCGATAGTTTTAGTTACCAATTATGATGAATTAGCCATTTTAATACTTTCAAACACCCAGAAAGAAACCATACATAAAAAAGAAGCCTACTTTTCCACTCATAAGATTCTTTTCAGGTTCTTTCCTCTGTTCCATGTTATTCTTCTTAGTTAAGGTTAGCTCACTTCAGCACATTAGCTAAAGTTAGATTTATAGCTAGTCAGACTGTGCAGTTCTGTGCGGTAGAATGAGAATAAACGAGCTTAGTTCCATCTTAGTGCTGTAGAGTCAGAGTAAATGCCTGATTCAGACACTGCAGATCTTAGTTCTGCCAATAAAAATAAATTGTTTACTATAATGTCATTAGAATGACTGGATATAAGACCATGATGAGCTGCTTAAGTCTTCAGATTTCTCTCCTTCCCAAAATGAAAAACTCTTCAAATTGACACGAATCATGTAACATTTATCATTCAAAACTGAGAATTTCGATTAAGGCAAATGTTTGCATGTTGTAACCTGGTAGGCGATGAAGTTGGACGCAAATCAAGTGTTTATTAACATCAGATTTGACCAAGTAAAGCAGACCAAAGATATCCATAATGAATCTTTGAAGCTGTTCCCGAATCCCAGCACTCCGTCACTCTAGATTTGACAAAAGACACTTTAAATCCGATTTGAGTTGCCAGAGCGTCCAGACTGAGACGCATCTGTAATAATATGACTGGAGTCGGATTTCAAACCACCTCCATATGCGTTTTGGATCCACACCTGGATTTGTAACCTCCAACACAGGCATTTTATGGTTACTGTGAAAAGGGGTCAAAACGGCCATTGAGTGCAGGTTATTCATATTCCAGTGTCAGGAAAAAAAAACATATTTAGCAGAAAATAACACAGAAGTTTCAAATACTAAACATAATACTATAATTCAGTATTTAGCATGTCAATAATTTACCTTTATTACAGCTTACATTCTTTTCACGAGACTTACTTTCAGTTTTTCAAAGAAATCTGCAGGGATATTTTTCCACACCTCCAAAGTTCAGTCTTAGAAGTTGGTTGCATTTCCTGCAACAGTCAGAGAGCACCCTTTCTCATTTCATTTCCAGTCAAGACAGCCATTAAGTACAGGTTATTCATTTTTCACGGATATTTCTGAGGAGAATAGATATAAGATGAGAGAGAGAGATAGAGGGAGAGAGAGAGAGAGAGAGAGAGAGAGAGAGAGAGAGAGAGAACAAGGGATATCCTCAAGCGTATCCAAGTTTGTTATATTCAAAGAAACACCCCAGAACAGTCAAAATAATACTGTTCACACATCACTGTTCTCATCAGAAAACCTTTTACCTTTTATAGTTTCGTTTTGGTTTAGTTTAATTACACCAGCACTCAGCTATCAGTGTCTTTGTGTGTGAGAGAGACAGAACAGCTCCTAGCCAGAGTATATCTTATCTCACAGATCCAGTTATGTAAACAGGGCTATTTAGCCTAATGCCCCATGGAAAAGGTAATCATAGCTGTTAGTGAAAGATGTAAAGGCTAATGATGCACTGGGGTCTCCACTATCAGACTACCATCTTCTGGCTGCTAAATATACCCTAAATGCTTCTAAAAGCCTCTGTTGGGAGCGCTGAGGGGCTACAAGTGATACACACATCCAGCTATGTTGCCACAGTTTGTGTGTGTGTGTGTGTGTGAGAGAGAGAGAGAGAGAGAGAGGTAACAGAACACTGAGAAATAGCTCAAATACCCAAGTAACCATAATAAAAATGATCTGAGCCGCCCATGGAAACACAGTTAAAAATTAGCTGCATTAATTGCATTATAAGAAAGCAGCTCTTTCTGTTTGCAGGAAAAAGATTCTTTCTCTTACAGTAGATGTCTATGAAATGCGTAGTTACAATCCACAGTTTTCCAGTTATAATCCAAGACATGTCTCAGGAACTACAGCTGAAAAACATTATAGTTATTGTTAGTGTTGCACCAGTACCGATACTGTATTACTGGCACTTAATCGCAGTATCAGTATCAGTGATGGGGATACCGATACCTATGACTGCAATGCAACAGCACGTCATCAGTGTGGGACAACAAGCAGCAGTAAAAATGCTTTAACAGACGTTTTTGGTGTTAAGAGCATGCTAATAGATCCGCTTACCTGAATAGCTGAGCTGCTTCTTTCAGTAATCACTCATCTGCCGTTGTGTGGTCACTTACAGTCTGAGTTAATGTTAGTGAGAGAGCGGAAGGAATCGACAGACTCTCGGCGTAATGAGCCTTTAGCCTCGAAATAGCCCTTAGCATAGCAGTATGTCCATTAGCCCTGCCCACTAGCCTGCGACGCACCTCTGTTGGTCAGCTGTATCACTCAGCAGCGTGGTCTCGTGGCTCGTCGCTTCAACCAAGTCAGAAACAACTGTGAAAGTCGCAGATACTGACAGCGTGAATGACAGTGATATTTACTGAACTGACGTTCAGAGATGCAGCGTGAGTTAACAAAATGTATGTCTGAGACAAATGACTTGAGAAATTTGGATGTGAAACAACACTCAGCTCTGTTTTTGCGCCACAGGTTTATCTGTACACTGTTCAGTTCTGTTTTTGACTGTTTTGCACAATAAAGATATTTTACATTTACTTAAATTGTTAAACATGGTTCTTATCACTAATGATATTATTTACAAATGCTAAATATATATACAGTGAACAAACAAAAATAAGTTTTTTTTAAGCATCTAATAAATATAATCCAACAAGTAAATACCATCTAGCTAAGCTGGGTGTGTTTTATTTGTGACACACATCATGGATTTTTCCAAAATAAAATATTTTAAAAATGTAATTGTATAAATATCAGGACTCATAGGTGAGTTAGGTTAGATAGAGTTAGTATCGATATCGGTACTCAGTATCAGCCGATACTAAAGGATCAGGTATCGGTGCATCTACTAAAAGTAGTATCGGTGCATCTCTAGTTATTATGCAATTATATGTAGTGTTTAATTACTTCTTTCCATTTCATTTCTACTCTCTGGCTCGTCATCATACTATTTTAGGACTTTAACATTACAGAGACAGACTTTCATCTTCATAGTTTGGGGTCCTTTGGGATGGAATGCTGTTCTTCCAAAAGATATCCCTTCATTTGATGTTTGGATGATGGTGGTCGTGGAGGAGGGTGCTGTCTAACACATCAGTCTGAAATTTCCCATAAGTGTTCAAATGTGTTTGGATCTGGTGGCTGTGAAGGCCTCAGCATATGATTTACATATTTTTTATATTTATTAAACCATTCAGTGACCTCTCCTGCCCTGTGGATGGGAGGCATTGTCATCCTGAAGAGACCACTCCCATCAGGATAGAAACGTTTTTTCATAGAATATAGCTGTTCAGTCAGAATAACTTTGTATAGATTTGCAGCGACTCTTCCCTCTAAGGGAACAAGTAGACCCTAACCAAGTTTCAAGTTTCAAAGTTTTATTTGTCACATACATAGTCATAGTTGGTACAACTAGCAGTGAAATGCTTGGATAACTGCCCGGTCACATGAAGCAATAAGGTAATAAGAAACAGCAGTCAAATAGAAGAAAAATATTGTAGAAAATATATAACAAAATATCCATCTATGAAATATACGCTATAAACACAATGAAGATATGAAATGTGCAATGTACACATGGCATTGTTGGAAGTAAAGTGCAAGGTGCAAAATGTGCAAAGTGAAAGAGCAACATAATGCTGTGCAAATGAGCAGGAGGTAGAATAAATAAATTAAAAGTGGTCATTGTTTAGTGCAGAGTCCTGTGTGTGAGATGCCAACCTAAAGATATTCAGGCCTGGACTGTTCTCTTGGTGTACGCTGCACATGCACTCACCTACTTGTGGACAATATTGTGAAGGATGATCCATCTGACCGCATTTATGCCCAGCAGTGTGTATGGGTTTTTGCACCAATGAAGTGGCAGGATGTCTGCACAAGAGACCAAAGAAACCCACAAATGTGAGTATTTTCTCCATTAAAAATTACAGTCACCACTGTATTATCTTAGTTTAATGCCGTTTCAGTGTATTATGGTCCTTTTCTTCACAACAAGCATAAAAAATCACTAGTAGTATGCTACTGTCTTGGTAGCTGGCTAGCTAAATGTCCTGATCCACCTTAAATGGTCCAGCAGTACTGACGGATGAAGTGCCAGAATGCTCAATTTAAGGTGGAACAGGAAAATTCAAATAAGATGCTGGCAAATATTTGACTTCAGCTTCATATCCCTGAAGAAATTAGGGGTGGGTGATAATAAATAAGTATCGCACTCTCTCTCTTTTGAAGGCATATGATTCCCTAAATGTAACTAAAGCCCAGCAGTGAGGAGCTGAACTTTACCCTCCTCTGCCATCACTGCAGACTGGCAGGGTCGCCTACAGAGCAGCGCTAGAAGTGGTTAATGAAGTAATGTTCTTTCTTATTTGAAGGTTGTTCAATTTCTTAGGGGACAATTTCAACCACTACCCTGTAACTCAGTTCCAAGGGGCAAGGTGACACTAAGGCAAGAGCCTAAACCTTACTATTCAGTAACTACAGGGACTTCAATGCAAACCTGTTGAGCTATTCTTAGGTTATAGAAGTGTGTTATAAAGCATTAGGCCATTTAAGGGGTAAATTGCTGAAATTGTATCATGGCGTACACCTGGGGGGTCACCTGGCCTGGTTCTCGGGGGCTATAGGCCTGAATATTTTTTTAACCAACCCCAAACCTTATAAGATTAACATGTCATGCATTTCAGCCCAGCTCCACGGTTTCATTCAGGGGCACATTCACCCACCCACTCCTCCACAGATATAAACAATGATATTATGAGACAGAGAGAGAGAGAGAGAGAGAGTGACAGAAATAATATAAGAGAGAAAATGCATGAGTGCATGACATTTCTGTAAAAAAACATATCTACTGCATAAAAAACACTCATTAGAAAAAAACAAGCCCAATCTGAGTTTAATGTTGCTCGTAAAATATCAGCTAATGCCCCAAATACTGCTGTTTTTGTGGCCCCATAAGTAGATGAGTAGACCTCCAAAATGTTTATCGCACAAAATTACCCAGATAGAACGGTTTGTTTTATAATGATCCTATCTAGAGCAGTTTTATAATAACTATTCAGCATTTCATAGCACTTTATTATGTACGCCTCTTTGTTTCTACTCTCATTGTCCATTTTATCAGCTCCACTTACCACTTAGGAGCACTTTGTAGTTCTACGATTACAGACTGTAGTCCATCTGTTTCTCTGCATACTTTGTTCACCCCATTCTTCAATGGTCAGGACCTCACAGGACCACCACAGAGCAGGTATTATTTAGATGGTGGATCATTCTCAGCACTGCAATGACACTGACGTGGTGGTGGCATGTTAGTGTGTGTTGTGCAGGTACGAGTGGATCAGACAGTTTTTAAAGAAATATCCAGCCAACAGCGTCCTGTGACCACTGATGAAGGACTAGAGGATGACCAACACAAACTGTGCAGCAACAGATGAGCTACTGTCTCTGACTTTAGATCTACAAGGTGGACCAACCAGGTAGAAGTGTCTAATAGAGTGGACAGAGAGTGGACACAATGATCCAAATCACACAAGCAAGTCCACCCACGAATGGCTCAAAGTTAAGGTTTTGGAGTAGCCGAGTCAAAGTCCTGACTTGAATTCCAATGAGATGCTGTGGCAAGACCTTAAACGGGCAGTTCATGCTTGAAAATCTCAGATATAGCAGAATTAAAACAATTCTGCAAAGAAGACGGGGCCAAAATTCCTCTACAGTGATGTAAAAGACTCATCGCAAACGTTTGATTGCAGCTGCTACTGCCAAGGGTGGCACAAACAGTTATTAGGTTTAGGGGAGCAATTACTTTTTCACACAGGTGATATGAGCTTTGAATAAATCTTTATCCTCAATAATGGAATGATCATTTAAAAGCTATGTTTTGTTAATATTAAAATTAGATAGATGGTCTGAAACATTTATATGTGACAAATAAGCAAAAATAGAAGAAATCAGGTGAGGGACAGATACTTTTTCACAGCATTGTATGTTCATTCAAACAGCACCAACAGTCGAGCGTTATAATTACTAGAAGTTAAGCAGTGAATTTATTTATCAGCCAGGAGATGTAGATATACTAGAGATGAAGCACGAGCACTGGTGCAGAGAGTGGTCGCTTCACTGAATTGAAAAAGAGCTGTCAGATATCAGTTATTATACAGCTACGTTATTACAGTTTATACAGTTTATTACACCAAATTACAGTTTAAAACTCTTAAAGTATATTACGGTTTCATTTAGTTACAGTCAGTAAAAAGAAAGAAGCACTAACCTGCACTGGAATCATTTTCAACACTTCTTCACTGTACTATGATGGTTTGTTGACGTATGTCAGAACTGTTATTAACAGTCCTTTTTATTCTCAGCTATCATCATATTTATCTGAGTTGGGTTATTTTGCTGAAACATTCATAGCAACATCCAGAATATTAGAGACACAATGGAAAGAAACAAAATGCCAGTGTGATAGATACACTTTTCAATCTGATGAGTGCAGCCGTAGACGTGCTTTGTTAACACAGTTTTACATTTACATTGCTGTATGTAAGCTTTAGCCTCCTGGCGCTGGTCCCCTGCATGTCTCACACTAAATTTGCACCCTTGGGCGGAAGTTATGACAGATGCAGGAAGTTTACTTGCCCCATACACACGACTGTGTTCTGGAATTTGTCTGCTTAATATTTAGTAAGGCAGAGAATGTGAGCTTTATTTTCCACTGTAAATCAGCAGACCCAATCCCATTTCCTGTTTTCGAGTGTCACCTTGCCTCTTGGAGTTACAAGGGGTAGTGGTTGAAATCTTCCCTATGAAATGGGATCCTCAAATAAAAAAGAGCATTACTTCATTAACAGCTACTAGCGCTGCTCTGTAGGCGACCCTGCCTGTCTGCAGTGATAGCAGAGGAGGGTAAAGTTCAGCTCCTCACTGCTTGTTAACTTTAGGGCACCATATGCCGTTAAAGAGGGGGAATGCTACAATTATTTATTATCGCCTACCCCTAATTCTTCAGTAATATAAAGATGAAGTCAGCTATTTGCCAACTTCTTATTCGAACTGAATTTGTATGTAAGGTGGAAAGGGAAATTTAGGTAGCTAGTTAAAACATCGATTTTTTTTTATGCTTGTTATGAAGAAAAGGACCATAATTCATTGAAACAACATTAAACTAAGACAATACAACGGTTATCGTAATTTTTAACGGATAAAATTCTCACATTTGTGTGTTTCTGTGGTCGTATCTCTCCTGTTTTTCTTTTTTTTCACATAAATCTCTGTTTGGAGTGTGTCTCTGAAAATCCATGTAGCCCTGAAACTTCGCCGTACCCCTCTATCTCAACAAAAATCAGGACACCCTACCCCTAGACAAGAACCAGAAAAACAGAGGTAAATCTCTTAAAAATGATGGATCTTAGCACCAAATAGAGTTCTTCTATTGTGACGATGTCAAGCCTGTAACAATAGAAGAACCCTTTTTCATGCTATATAGAACCATTTTCAAAAACGTGCAATATTGAACCCTATAAAACACACTCTCCCATCAATCTGAAGAACTCTTTCATGATGCAAAGAATGCTTCAATTATGCAAATAAATATTTGAGTGTTCATGGTTCTATATAGAACCACTAAAGAACCTTTGAAGAACCATCTTTTTAAGTGTGTAGGGCTAAGTGGTAGGTGCAAGGGGTGAAATGGGATTGGGCCTTACTGCGCTCTGTCTGAAAAGGAAATCCTCCCTAATCCAGGAACAACATTACCTACTAACCTGAGGCTAATGTTACCCCCAAGTGTAGGTTAATTACTGCAGAAAGACTAGACAGACAGAAAACAGCCCAGGGAGAGTAACACGGTCAATAAGTGCCTGCACACTCACAGCTGTACACACATTCCCTCACTGTGTTTACTTTAGCTTCATCTTCCTACATAATCAGGATTTATTATCAACCCCCATTGAGACTAAACTCCAAACCCACCCCGTCTCCATATGAGCTCTGCGCTTATTGCTCAGACACATAAACATACATCCATAAACGTGCCTTTTTCTGTACCTGTGCGCCTAAATTACATCACCACTGCAGTTCTGACATGCAGAATGGATGCACATAGAGAGTACTCAGTCTCTGGCTCCCCCTGCTGTCCTTTCACTACTACACTGGTATGAGTCTGTGTATGTGTATTTGTGTCCAGATTTCATTGGTAAACTGTTTAGGCAAGTATGTTACACTTACATTTATTCAGCCATTTATCTTTTTATGTTTAGGCTTTGTCAGAGGTAGCTGAGGACATCAACTACTGGCCTTAAGAGAAAGATAAAGAAAGGCTGCGCCAAAACCGCAAAAATACTACACCATCAGAAAAAGTCCGTTCATTAGTATAGCGTGTGTAGGGTTTATTAATTAGCTGATTAGTTGAATCAGATGTGTTTGTACTAGGAAAACATGGTGCAGGCAGGGGGGACTCCAGGACCAGGGAACCACAGTCTTAGAACAAAAACCCCACATATTTCTTTGTAGTTGGTGTATTTCGCCAAGAGAGGACACTCAAGCTCTATCCTCCGTGTCGGGGTTTTTCCATATGTCTCAAAATCCAAGGTGGGTGATGAATATAATCACTATAACTTTTAATAAAATACAAACCAGTACTCTTACTGAATTTTTGTGATTGTCCGTTGTGTTTTTTCTTTTATTTTAAGGAAGATTTTACAAGCGTGAAGATCTGTACAACAGACACAAACGCACTAAAGTCTTTTACAACACTGTTTCCAGAAAAAATGTAGATAAAATGTAAATAAAAACAAAATGCAACGATGCGCAAATCATTTAAACTAATTAATATTTAATTAAGAATAGAACAAAGACAACGTATCAAATTGTTTTTTGAAAAATATTTGCCCATTTTGAATTTGATGCCCGCAACATGTTTCGATAACGATGACATTTCTCAGTTTCAACATTTGTTTTTTTGTCTTTGTATTATTTTCAATTAAATATAGGGTTTAAATGATTTGCATATCTTTGCATTCTATTTTTATCCCAACTTTTTTGGAAATGTGGTTGTACTGTTCTTCATACATGTTCTCAAAGAGCCTGTATCATTTTTCTTCTTGAGGTCCACTTGTAACATTTGTGTGATTTTATGCACCAAAAACAGTCATAATCCCTTTTTACATGACCATATTCCAATCTCTCATTAGCCCTTAAAATTAAACAGGTTGTTTCTGTTGCAGTGTCTTTAAAACTGATGTATATAAAATGACCTCAGTTCTGATTGTGCCTTGTTCAAAAAGCAGTCCACAGTTGCAGTGTCAATTAACACTCCTTATAATTTCAGTGTGAGTGAGTAGAGCTAAACTGCTGTAGGCTGAATAGGTGGATATGTATAAATAAGTTGGTTTTGTGTGACATCACAAAAACAATTGATGCACTCCAGTCGGGATGGAAATGGGCAAGTTTTACTGGGGGGGGCCTAGGTTTTTGTTTGCTTGTTTATTTGTTCATTGTTTTGCCAAAACCTAGCTAAAACGCCTGTTTCTGGCACATTTGTCCATCCATGTGTCGATTTTTTATAAACAACCAACAAAATGGCCATAACATTAAAACCACCCCCCTTTTTCTACACTCACTGTCCATTTTATCAGCTCCACTTATCATATAGGAGCACTTTTTAGTTCTACAATTACAGACTGTAGTCCATCTGTTTCTCTGCATACTGTATTAGCCCCCTTTCCCCCTGTTCCTCCATGGTCCCCACAGGACCACCATAGAGCAGGTATTATTTGGGAGGTGGATCATTCTCGGCACTGCAGTGACAATGGCATGGTGGTGGTGTGCTAGTAGAGGTTTTAAATACCGTGTCCACTCACTGTCCACTCTATTAGACACTCTTACCCTGTTGGTCTACCTTGTAGATGTAAAGTCAGAGACGATAGCTCATCTGCTGCTGCACAGTTTGTGTTGGTCATCCTCTAGTCCTTCATCAGTCGTCACAGGACGCTGTTGGCTGTGATATTTTTAGTTGGTGGACTATTCTCAGTCCAGCCGAGGCACTAAGGTGTTTAAAAACTCCAGCAGCACTGCTGAGTCTGATCCACTCGTACCAGCGCAACACACACTAACACGCCACCACCACGTTAGTGTCACTGCTGAGAATGATACATTTATAAGCATCACATGATCACTTGCCACTTTTGCAGCCCAAAAGCACCAGCTTGGTTGTCGAAGCTGTGGCATATCAAACGCCACGCAGGAAATACTTGGCAACCTTGGCAAAGAATGGTAAAATTGAAAAGCACTTTCTGAATACACAAGTGACTGTTCATCCTCAGTAAGGACAGATACAACCTTTTCTAGTGATATATTTATTTCAATTCTCAGAATTGGACTGGAAAAGGTAAATGGAGTGCACTCATTGAATTCAAAATGGTCTGTTTTTTGCAGCTTGAAGGGAAAGTCCACTGATTTTTCAAAATTTCTGCATAATTTTCTGGTTGAGATGTAAACCAAGCCATTCAGAGTTTTGAAATGATTGATGTGAAATGATTCATTTTTGGACAAACTCACTGATTACTACTTCCTTACAGTCGTGGTTGAGAGGAACCAGGAGTTCTGATGCCAATAATGTAATACATCCTTTATATGTATTGTCCAAAACGGATGGACCTACACATGTATGTATGCTTTCACTGAGAGACGCACTTCCTGCTGAATACTCAACAAGAAGAATACATACACAACTCTTAACTCGAGGGAGAGGTCACCATTAACCATACACTTCACCTGGACGGTGACCCCTCCTCACACAGCAAACACCAACTGACCCACTTACAACAATATAAACAACATGAATAGTCCTTTTTCAGAAGGGCACACACATACCATAAGCCTTTCAGTGGCCACGCCTCCCTAGTCTCTCAGAGCCAGCGCCAGCCAGTAGCAGTTTGCTACAATATATGATCTTGATAATAGTAAAATTAAGGTCAATCTGAACAAATAAGTTTTCTTTGGGGACTGTTTTGTCTTAGAGCATCCTTCATGTATCCTTCCACTTTCTGTGGGGGAGCTTTTAGAGGCATCAAACTCCTCAAACGTCTGGTTCCCATCACCACCACTGTGAACAATTCTGACTTGGCATGTTTCTCTAGAAAAGCACATTTCATACCAACACACTCTGAATGACTTTGTTGACATGTCAGTCATTTGCTTATGCAGAAATTTAGAAAAATCGGTCGAGGTCCCCTTTAATTTCCATATATAAGGATTGTATAGAACGGAGAGTGAACGTCTTGAAACCTTAACCTTAACCACTACATCAAACTCTTCCATTTAAAAACAACAAGCAAAGAAACGTTCAGTTTTCCGCAATATGGGCCCTTTAATTTAATGCGTAGAGCTCCTTTTCACCGCTCGGGGCTCCACACGCCCCTCCATTTCGGCTGCCTCGCCTCTGTTGTGACTGAACGCAGCTAATGACACCAATTAACCAATCAAGGCGTAATTGGGAGCAGCGTGCCAATCGCCGGTCTCCTCAAGCAGCGGGAGCACGTGACACCGTCATTGGATTGGGTGGCTGTCAATTCTGCCCAGTTACCACAAGCCACGCCCCCCGACACACGCCCATCTCCATTGACCGCGGCGAGGCTGTGTGGTGTGGTGTGGTGTGTGTGGTGTGAGGGAACCGGGCTGGGAGGCGTGAACGCTGCGCACACGGCGAGGGAGCGCGTGCAGCACGTCTTCCCTTCGTGAGCAAACTAAGCTAACGGTGTTTTTCCTCTGTTTTTTTCCCTCGTCTTCGTGTGCTGGGAACTCCGTTCGCCTCCGGACCCTCCAGACGGATACAAACGACGGTGACGAGCTCCCGGCTGCCGCTGTTCTGCTTTATTTTACTTTAAAACGTGAGCTTTAGCGCTGAAACAGCTCTGCCTTTGCGGGTTTAATGCCATTTACCAGCGCTTGGGACTCCAGTTCTCCGTTGTCGCCGCTGGAGGCGAGCCTGAGGGGGGCCATGCCGGCTCGGTCCCAGTAGGGAGGGAGACAGACAGGTCGGTCGGGAGCAGCTCGAGGGTTCAGACAGTCAGAGAAGGAGGAGCAGAGGCAGCATGGCGAACACGGCCAAGTTCAAAAAGGAAAAGGAGATCCTCACGGAGTACGAGAGCCAAGTGAAAGGTGAGGGAGCGCCTCTGGATTAGCCCAACGCACGCACGCACGCACGCGCGCGCGCACGCACACCTGGCTGCTAGCTACCTGGTGAGCCAAGCGCGAGAGGTTCCTCGCGCTGGGCACGCGCTAGGGGTTTTCCATCCATTCAGACTCTTTTCGCTTTGAGACTGTCTATCACTGTAATAAGTGAGACAGCGCGTAAAAGCGTAGCATGCTTTTCGAACGTGCTTGGTGCTGCGCGCGCGCCCTCAGCCAGAAAAGCGCAGGGCGGGCGGCGCGCTTCATCCACCCCTCCTTAAAAAAAAAAAAAAGAGGCTGAAGTTGGCTCCCCGTGCCACCTTAAATGGTCTAACTGCTGCACCATTTAAGGTGGAACGGGGAAATTCGGACGAGAAGCTGGCGAATAGGTTCGCTGGCTCCATAGCAGGATCTGCGGGATCCATAGCAACCCCGATCACGCGCGCTTCTGGCTGTTCTGACTGTAGGCAGGTGTGTGAAAGTGTATGTGCACGCGCCTGAATAGCTGTCTGTGCCTACGAGGGGCTTTGTGAGCGTGCGCGCTCGTGCCTGCGTGAAACTGTGCGTGTCTCCGTGTGAACGTGTGCGTGTGCCTGTGTCTGTGTGTGAGCACGTGTGCGTGTGCCTGTGTCTGTGTGTGAGCACGTGTGCGTGTGCTGCCGAGGTTGACGCAGTAACCCAACCTTGTCCGACACCGAGGCACCTCAGTCAGGTGCTCGTAAGGGCGCGCGCGCGCGCTGCTTTGCCGCTGTAAGCAGATTCATTTCTCTACCACAGCGTGAAGTTTGCATGTTTACTGAGGCGCTCATCTTTATTCATGCAGTGGATGTGCAGGCCTGATACCTGCTGTGTCAGCAGCTATTCAAGGCTGTGTCGCTTCAGAGTGTGAGGGTGGGCTCCGGAATAACCTCAGCGCTGGTATTTAGAGGGTCTAATTCTTTTTCACAAGAACTCTTGTACAATGAAATAGTCTTAAAGACATACTTAACAAAACAGTCTAAGCTATCAAGATATATGCAAATGATCTCGGTTCTAATTTTGTCTCAATCAAAAGCCAGTCTGGTTGGAAACACTCCTTATAACTTCAATGTTGGTGGGTGGGGCTAAACCACTGTAGGCTGAATAGGTGTATATATGTAAATAGGTTGGTTTTCATGACATCACAGCAGACAGTTTTAGCAGCCTGGTTTCCATAGGGACTGTGGAGTGCATGGTATATTTCCAAAATTTAACAGTAAGTGATATGATTCTGATATCATTGTGTATCACTGATATCAGCTCAGTATCATTAATATGTGCCATTTATTTTCATTTGTCCATTGAAATATAAGGAGATGCTGACCACTCTGTATGTCCATCTGTTAGAGCACAAGTGCAGCACTTTAGCTGTGTTTGCATGTACAGGAGTTGGGGCGGATATTAAATTTGCTCCAAAATTGGCTCACCAGACCAGTGAAACTTGTGGCCATAATAATAGAAACAGTTTTTTGTATATGTTGAGTTTACAATTGACAGGCATTAAAGCCAGTCAGGTGTTGCTTTGAAAAAGTAAATATCCATTAAAAACCGCATTAATGTTAAAATTACATAACGTTACATTAATAATAACAGTGCCATTGTGGAACTACAGCTTTAGTTGGGCCTGAAATGTTGGTCTGAAACCCAATTTAGAGTATCTTCTGGCCAACTCGAACCATGTTATCAGTCCGAAATTGACCTTAGTATAACAAAATTATGACTGAAACTGACGCAAACTGGCCCATGACCACCCAAAACACAGAATAAAACCTGACAGGATGGCATCAGTAGCTGTAGTGACCGTAATGGTTGTCATACGATCAGATGATAGAGATCCATAAAATAAGTAAATATAAAACAATATAAAATATGCTATATAAACTGATCAGCCGTCCAAAATTAAGGTTAAATTCTGCTTTAATGAATCTGTTAACCAAATAGCTCTGTGTGTGGTTGATGTAGCGAAATGTTAGTCTTCACCTTTTTAATACTAAAACTCTTATTTTAGACATAGAACATATTGAATATGTAACATTAAAATATTTTTTTGACCAAACTAACTTCATTCGGCTGCACTAAACCATCCTTTCCTGAATAGATTCACTGTTTATGTCCTGTTTTCTCTCTGAGTGGATGACTGCAGCGCAGCAGATTTTAAAACGATTTAAGGTAGTCAAGAATAAAATATGGAGAGAAACTAAAGCAGGGAGAACTGCAGGTGAAATCGGTTAAAAAGGAGGCTGAGAAAACCCCAACAAACCATTTCTCAGATATGTGCCGGGGTCAGGTCGGGTCCACGTTTTACGCTCGAGTTCTCACAGCCTCCCAGACATTTCGAGCTCTTCTGTGGTGTTCCCCTTGCCGATCTGGTCCCCCTGATGTCATTTGATGTAGGTTGTTGTATTAGCTATTATTTAGCTACAAGGGAATTCTGGGCTGATATTGGATATTTTTCATGCTCCAATCTGCCGATGCGATACCTGTAGATTTAAGAAATATATTAATTAGGTTTGGATCTACCTGGATTAGTACTACAGAGAAGTATAGCATGTATTCTGTAGGGTTATAAATCCAGTAAAATGAATAAAATGCTGGTATTTTAGCACAGTAACCCTGCATCACCTGAACAAGCCAGGGCACCCCTGAAAATGAGGTCCTGGATCTCTAAATAAATAAATAAGTAAACAAATAAACATGGTCAGGCCCCTTACTCCCTGACAAGAACTGACCAAAAAGCTATTTTCAGTTTTTAAGACAGTGCTCTCCTGTACTCTCTCAGAAACAGTGATAATAATAATAATAATAATAATATAAACATTTTTCACTCAATTATTAAACACATGTTGAGCTTTTCTTTTTCTCATAGAATCTACAAATATTTAAGATAATATTGAGTAAAATATTCGAAAATGAAAATATTCAATGATGGCAGCCTTACTGCATTTTTACTATCTGAAATATGAAATGTTGTGGTCAGGGGCACCAGACAGTAAGGCAGTGTCCATCCCTGTGTGTGGATGTATAGTGTGTAGAGCGGAGATTGTCGGTGTTCCTTTCTTACCAAACACTGACAACAGGCTTTTGCTGCACTGTATCCGTTTCCATGGATACCTGGCCACCAGCCAGGCTGTGCGTCTGTCCATAGGGGGAAAGAGGGGCTTCTGACAGCACTGTGTATATGAATGTGAGCGTGTCTGAGGGAGGAGAGAGAGAGAGAGAGAGAGAGAGAGAGGGAGAGGGAGAGGGAGAGCAGGTTGAGGGAATCCTCTGCTGCAGCGCCAGTGCTGTTTAGTATGGGGCGCACGTAGTGGAGTGTGTGTGTGTGTATGTGGGTGTGTGTGTGTGGGTGTGTGAGCTCCGGTCGAGGCAGTGGTTTAAGTACGAGCAGGTCTGCGAGATGAGTGATTTATGGTCATAAGGGCAAGTTCTGCTATTTTCAGAAACCGCACACATTCTTACTCACATGCTGCACTTACTCAGGCACCATTACACCATTACATGTGGCCCTGCACTGCACTCTCATTTACAGTGCGCTTGCGTCTTTGTGTGTGTACTAGGGATGATTATGACCGATAACCGACCTTCTCTTTACTCAGCAAGCCTAAAATTATGGAGACACCCGATCAAAATATCAATATAAAACAAATCATTCTGAAATCTGATTGGATGAGACACGTTCCAAGCCGTAAAATACTTGATATATGCAAACAAATGAGTGCACGCATCAACACATTCCATATTAATGACACAAGATATTAAGAAGGCTTCATTTAAAGTTGTTACGGACTGACCACTGTAATATATTCGAGGTCATATGACCAAAAAGTCAACGAAAAGAATGTAATAAATAGTGTTTTTTATATATAGTGTCCTTTTTTTTCAGAAAAATGGCTGAATATTTTTATGCTTTTTTATGCTTGGATGAAATAAAAAAAAGTTGGTTTATTAATAAAGGAAAAATGTGGAAAAAGTGAAGACGGAAACAGATTTTTTTTTAGTGCAAGTGTAGCATCGTAGTCAGAAGTCACATGTGGCGCTATGTCCTCTCAGGAGCATTTTACCCAGATGGCGCTTGCAAGAGTCCGGTGGGTGATGGCAAAATGGGACAGCAACTTCAGACACCGCTCCACCCAGCATCTCTGAATTATGTTCATGTATCTATTTACATTAAAGCAAAGCGAGGAGATTTTGGTTTAAGGAGACAGCTGGCAGTTTTGTATGAGGGACTGTGGGAGCGGCTATGGAGCGAAGCACGCTTGGAGAGCTTTTCTCAACTCCGCACAACTGAGAAGTGAGTTTCTCAGAGCTGTCATGTGTCAGTCATGCGTCACGTCCACATTCAAACTACACACTGACATTAGCATTGATGGAAGATGGAGGAGAAATTAGTGGGAGAATCGTTCATTAGTTCACATTTTTCAAAAGAATTATAGACCTTTTCTCATCTGCGTTTTATCAGAACTAGTCTAGGACAGCTAAACTTGCCTGCGTTTTAGTGACAGGCCCACAAAGCGGCCAGCAACTGACAAGGTAAGCATTTTGGTTCACTGTAATAGAAATGCAGTGTTGGGGCTGTTTGAACTGCTATATTGAGAGCTAATAAAAGTTGAAATCATTCCATTGCATAAACCATACATGGTGAGCAAGACTTCATCAAGCATATCATGTCATCTTCAAGAATTTGTGCAAAATGGTAGGAAAAGGTGAAAATAGTGATTCATTTGCGTTTTCTTTTTCTGACTTTTCAGAAATTCACTTTAAATTTGGGAAGTGTTTGAGTGCCAGCTAATGATGGACTACTGAAAGTTCTTGTATCTCCAGAATGATAACTTTACAGGAGAAGGAGAAAACATACTTTACTTTTAATGTAAATCAGTGGAACCAGACTTTCTTCCAAGTAATTTTGGGCTGTTTCTTTTGGTCCATACGTCATGAAATTTATACACAGTGTAAAGAGAAACAAGGATTTTCAATTTATGTCAAAAAGCGAAAAACAACAAAAATGGAGAGGCAAGGTTTTCTTCTGACAGCAGCGATAGTCTAAAGTTACAAAGTTATATTTACTAATCAATACATGCCATGACCAGGGTTACCTTTGGCTCAGTGTAACTCAGTCACTCTCGAAAGCTGTCAGCATTCAGTGTGTCCTTCTATAACTTTGTGCACCCATGTGTGATTGCCTCACACCACCGTGAATCACACTTTATCTCGGAAACCAGGGTCTGTCTTATGATTTGTGAATGTTTGCTTTCAATATAGTACATTGTTGCTGTTGCGCTATCATCATCTCTAAAATTGTTCCCAACCAGCACTATTTTCATCACGCTTCTTTTTTTCAGTTGACCCGTCTAACAGAAGCGTGTGCCTGCCACGCCTTCAAGCGTATGAATGATAATCCTGCATATTCAAATAGGAACTGTTGTTTATTCCAAATGAAATTAAAATAAATATTTTTTTTAAACCGACAGCTTTGGTTAAACAATAGTTTGTCGGTTAACAGATAATCGGTTCATCATTTCCTTCCCTCGCGTGTACATATTTTAATTTTGCTATTTTGCTATGTAAGTAGGCTGCTGTGCTGTTGACCTTTTCCTTTGTGCGTTTGCTTCCGTCTTTCTGAAAGCGGATTTGTGTGCGAGTGTGGGGTGAATCCTGCTGGGAGCTGTGAGGTGTCTCCGTAAAAGGGAGCCGTCTGTGTGTGGATTTCCCAAAAGCTTTCCAGCCCGAAAAGCGGCAGAACACACACACACACACACACACACACACACACACACACACTGCCATTTGCTTGCTGTTTTTGAGCCCATCCGTGTCCGAACAGGAAAGAGGTTTTACACAGGGACAAGGTGGAGAGGAAAGCAAGGAGCATGACCTCGGCACCACCTACATACACACACACATTCACACGTTTTTGCCTTTATATCAAAACCTTATAAAGCCATTTTTACCACATGATCTGCCTTAATTCTGATTGGTTGGAGAGATCAATCAGTAGCACATTTCATGCAGGAGCCAAGAGCTAAAAGATGAATCA
The DNA here is from genome assembly GCF_904425465.1 of Colossoma macropomum. Taxonomy (NCBI): domain Eukaryota; kingdom Metazoa; phylum Chordata; class Actinopteri; order Characiformes; family Serrasalmidae; genus Colossoma; species Colossoma macropomum. The sequence continues at coordinate 56,050,081 of NW_023494792.1, read as the reverse complement.
ATTGAAATGGTCCAGAATTACTTGGGATAAAATCATGTTACGTTAATTGATGGTAGAGGCGCTGGCAACTCGATTGTAAATGTTAATAAATATTTGTGACTTTATAGTCAGTAACCATAGTCAGATTTGGGAACAAAAATCCTACACAACAGTTCAAATGGAGTGAAAAGCTAGAAAATCTCTCTCCTGGATTAAGACTGTGTGGACATTTTAGACTGGACGTTTTTTGGGGGGGGCGGAATTTGGACTTTATGTATGTGTGAGAAGTCGCTGGCAACTCGATTGCAAATATGAATAAAGATTTGTGAGCTGATAGTCCATTAACCACAGATTTGGGAAGAAAAATCCTAAACAACAGTTCAAATGGAGTGAAAAGCTAGAAAATCTCTCATGAGGGCTCAGAGCCAGAATTTTCTTGAAAGATGCTTTGTGACAATGCCTGCTGTAAAAAGCGCTATATAAATGACTTGACTTGGATTAGGTGTGCTAGATTTAGGTTGGTGGCGCAGTGGCGCAGTGGGTAGCGCTGTCGCCTCACAGCAAGAATGGCCTGGGTTCGATTCCCAGCTGGGCGACCAGGGTCATTTCTGTGTGGAGTTTGCCTGTTCTCCCCGTGTCTGCGTGGGTTTCCTCCCACAGTCCAAAGACATGCAGTCAGGCCAACTGGACACGCTAAATTGCCCCTAGGTGTGAGTGTGTGTGTGTGACTGTGTATGTCTGCCCTGCAATGGACTGGCGACCTGTCCAGGGTGTATCCTGCCTTCCGCCCGATGACAGCTGGGATAGGCTCCAGCACCCCACCGCGACCCAGAAGGATAAGCGGTTTAGATGATGTATGTATGTATGTATGTATGTAAACTCAGGGTGGCACATCTTCAGGGCCAGGACTGATCAGTCTTGCCATAGTTGTCCACTTTTCGATGAATGGTTCATTAGAGAAGCATTTTTGTAAATGAGATGTGTGTGAACTACTTTTTTAAAGTTTAAAGATATAGTACATTTGCATTTATGCATATTTTCTTGGCTCGTCTAGCGAGTCTAGTCTGGCTGTCAAATGCTCACTTTTGAATTGTTTGTCGCCTATCATAGCCACCTAGTCACAGGACTACACTTTACCAAACGCTAACCGTGTTTGGTAGATTGGCCGAATTCCTACTTATACCTATTTATATAGCGCTTTTTACAGCAGGCATTGCCACAAAGCATCTTTCCAGAAAATACTGGCTCTGAGCCCCCATGAGCATCGACAATGGCGATAGTGGCAAGGAAAAACTCCCTAAGAGGAAGAGAAAGAAATCTTGAGAGGAACCAAGACTCAAGGAGGAACCCATCCTCTGGTCAACAATGGATAGCAATAACACAAGAGCAAAACGAGCAGAGAATAAGGTTTGACCATTAGTATAAGATACGGAAAAGGGGGAAAAAGCAGGAGAAGCACTGGCTGTGATTAAATAGCTCGAGTCTGTGCAGCAGCAGGAGGGTCAGTGACGTGCAGGTGAGGTTTGCACAGGTAATGAAGGCCTTCCTGGGCATCTGAATAATAGAGCCAGGTGTGTTTGAGCTGAACTCTCCAAGATGGTAAATCTCCAGGACCAGGATTGAGTACTCCTGTTCTTTGGCATTGCAGGTATAACCCCTTTGGACACATTAAAGATGCCTTAAAGAGCCACTGCCGTAAAAATTTGCCCTAATTCTAATTGATTGGATCCACTTTCACTGTATAGTGGCGCCAACCCTCAAGCACAAACATAAAAAGGCAAAAATCTCTCAGTCGAAATGGCCAATAATGATCTTCATTTGGCAGTCAGTGGCACATCGATACAAGAGCCTGTAGTTTAAGCATAAACAGATTAACGTTGTGCATCGACAGACCCTTTAATAATGTTTTTTTTCTCTATTTTGGAGATGCAAGATTTTGTTACAACAGCGACAGTGAATAGGATATATACACAAAGTCACAGATGCTGATTCAGGACGTGTGTGTGTGTGTGTGTGTGTGTGTGTCGGTGTGCTCTGGGTATTAATTATAAAGACACATTTTTGCCCTATCAGCTAGAAGCAGCAGAACAGTGAGAAGTGCTTTCAGTAAAAGTGGGGACACATGGGAGCTGCTCCCACCCTCATTCTGTCCAAGGAAAGCGAGAGAGAGGGCCGGTGGGATGTGTGTGTGTGTGTGTGTGTTTGTGTGTGTGTGTGTGTGTGAGTGTGTGAGTGTTTTCCAAGCTTTTTGCCGGAGACTGGGCACAAGAATCAGACAGACAGAAAGCAATGCGACAGCGCCTTAATGCTCTGTTTAGTGTGTTTGGTTGTAATGAGATTTGATGTTGGGTTGCAGCGCTGGCCAAGAGCTCTGGTAGGACATGCACGCATAGCACACATTCTCATTCATAGCAGAGGCTTGCAGAACATAGATTATTATTATTGTGGGTCCTACATGGAAGGTATTGAAATGAAAATTCATTAAATCTGTGATTTGTTATAAAACGTTGATTGGTTTAAAACACCGAAGAAGCCAACAGGCAACACCTCAGTCTAAATATTAGGGGTCGGAAAAATAACCCGTTCTTAGGTGCATGGCGATTCTCTCTTGAATAATTCTGAAGCAGTTCATAAAATTTTAAGATTGGATTTTTACGTAGGCTCTGTGTTTCCCCAGGGCTGAAAAATTATATCGTTTTTATATTGAAACCGCAATTTGAAAGAGTGCAGTGTTCAAATCACAAGATCTGTAGTTTTTATTATCGTCTACTTTAACAACAATGTTGTCTCTGCAAGTTTTAAATGGGGAAATTTAACCTAACATCACAGAGTCTGGGAACAGCCTGTAGATGAGTTTAGACTACCAGCCTGGAGCTTCGTAATGTCCATAACGTTTACAATTTATCCTCAAGCAAAGCCTGCAAATCTCTTTTGTCCCCTGTAGTTGAATATTTAGATATGACGAGTAGATTTGGTTTACCCACCAGAAACTCTGGCTAGATAACCAACAAAAGCCATTTGTCACACTTCCTGGTTCTCAGTTGGACTCTCGGTGTGTCCCATTTCAGGAGCTGCATCCTTCATAGGCTGCATTTGAAGGCCGATTGCGTCACAGCGGCGTGACTAGGCTGTCCCATGTTGAAGGCTCCTTCGTATGCGGCCGAGAAATGTGTCATCCATTTCCATGGCAACAAAGGATCTATCGGGTGCATCTTTCGCCAGCCAACATATCCCGAGGTTCATTGCGTGCCGGCAAAGATTCAAGAACATGTCGGCATGAACAGAGAAGCGAACAGCGGCTGAAGAGTACACTTTTAAATGGTAGCCGGCGGTGAAGCATCTCCAGCTCTAATAAATGAAAAAAATAAACAACTAAAATCAAAGTTTCTGGCTCCATCTTTAAAGAACTTTAAAAGAACTTGAAAGGAGCTGCGTTATGTGACGTAGCGGTAAGGGCGGGAAAAGCGGTGCTGTGACGCAGACAGAAAATCCGCCGTAGGGCAGACCGTCTCGTTTCAGTTCAGCCTTCGTGGGTCTAAAACAGCCTTCGAAGGACTCGCTTTCGTAGACCGCGTCTATTGAAGGATCCAGCCCCTGAATTGGGACACACTGTCTAATTCCATTGCGGACTCCTCTTCCCAGAATCCCTTAGTTTGTCATATGACTCCACTAACCAATCATACACCAACCACCAGATCTCAGTCATCTGAGTATTGATTATCAGCACCTGTGTGTCTGTGTATGTAAACCTGTCTGTTTGCGTTCTTTCTTTGCGAAGTGTTGCCCCTGTTCCATCACTGTATACCGAACCGGACTCTTATTTGCTAGCTGCCCTGTTTATGACCTTGTTCTGTTTCTTGTTGCTGATTCTTGGATTTGCCCTTTGGCTAAGTCTACCTGTGTGTTTGCTCTTTGGTTATGACCCTCGCTTGTTTTTCTTGCCCATGTATTGTGTTTTGTTAATCTGGTTTCTGACCTGGTCTGGTGTTAACCTTATTATTTCGGCTAATCCTCTTTTTTTAATAAACCTTATGGTTTACCTTTTATCCGCGAGTGTCTGATTCGTCAACCCAGCATTACACACAGCGTCCACATGCAAGATGAACCATTCAAATGAAAAAAAAATACATGGTCGCAGTAATTTAGCTAGAACTGACTTGGTTATTATTCTTATTTAGACTGATAGTTAAATCTGACTTTGTGCATTCATTCATGACAAAGAGGTAAACATACCCGAATTAAGAAATGAATGGAATTATCAAACAAATCTACTCAGAACACACTACTAACCTCTCTTTTTGCCAGCATTTCACTCATGTTAAGCAGGACCTGAGTTTGAGATCTCTGAGTTAGACCAATTAGAAGCAACCCAGCACCCATGTGCTGGCAACACAATCACAACTAACTGGCAGTCTGGCGCACTTAGGGTTGGGTACTGAACTCTGTACTTTTAAGAGTACTGACTGAATTACATCGGTTACTACCAAGTACCGATTCACGGTAAAACAATTAATGCCAAATTTCAGTTCATGCCCAGCACACAGTAAAGCAGTGGTGAGCCAAAAGTGGTCTCAGGTATAGTTACACTTTTCAAAACTTGTCGAAACAACGCTGTTTGCAGTGTAATATGAAAAGGAAAGCTATCCATGGCAACACATCTAACCTGATGAAACACCTGGTCAAGCACAAAATATATCCAAAAGCTGAGTGTGCTGTATTTAATAGCCTGAAAGTCGCCAGCAGCAGCTGCAGGTAACGTTAACAGTAGCCAGCACCAAAAAGGTTGACCCTCCATGGGTGACGAAACTGTCAGTGACAACTTCAGCATCTTCAGGTAATTAATTAGCTAGGTTGAGGAGTTGTTGTTGGAGAAAATTGTTTTTTTTCACTGTGTTAGTGGACGATAGCTTAGTATTCTTACTAACATAGAATATGGCATGTGCTCCAAGACACACATGACAGCGTGCTCGCTGTCCTGGTGACAGACTGTGGCAGGATGGAGGTTGTAGGGACCATTTTGGAGGGGAGAGGGGGGTAAAGAGGAGTTTTTTTTTGTGTGGTGTGTAAAATGTTCTAAATAATGAACAAAACATTGAAATTGAGAAGTTACAGAGAATACAAAAAAAATACTGTTGGATACCGGTACTGGTTCAAATGTGAATGGTACACAACCCTATGCACACTACACCCAGCAACCTTAGAAAATACGTGGATATGCTATTCTTCTTGGCCAAAAAACAGTCCTGAACCTTATAGAAAATAATCACAATTTACACTGCACTCACAATACTGGCCATAAAAAATTGCATTTGCAAATATCGTTAAGTTTCCCCTACTGTAAATACTCATGCACACTTAGAGGCATTCTAAAGTGGGATACTTTGGCGCAACTCGGCTTGGAGGAGGAATAAAATGCAGGCGTTTGCAATTAAATGCAAATGTTTGACTTTATGATAAATTAACAGCAACGCTGCAACGTCAATGTCTATTAAGTTTTTTATTGAAATATTTCATCAGTTCCCAACATTTCTGATGGCAAATGCTATGAACTATACTGCAGTGTGTGACACAGAATTAAAAAGGTCAAATAAAAATGTAATTTTTTACTTTGTTCATCTTTCTTTTTCCTTTTTTAGATTTCGGTTTAAAATTATTAGATAGTGAAACAATCCTGTAGACTTAATAAGTGTGGACAGTTTAGGCTGCTTTAAAATTCAACTAAACCAACAATACCTGTTAATGACAAACAGGTTAAAACCATAACGTAGGCTGTAGAAATAAAAAGCAGAATTGCATTTTTTATAATCGCATCGTGGCACAATGAATTGAAATCCAATTGAATCATGAGGTGTCTAGAGATTCCCACTCCTACAAAATGTGGTCAGTTTTGGCAGTGTTTGCAGGGGGGGTCCAGAAAAAGTACCATTTGTTATAATCAGCCATGTGGCAGAAAGAGGTGCTGGAATATTCCTTTAAAGTCTACAACTCCATCATACCGTCGGTTACAGAATGTGCTATGAAAGGTTCTGTCCAGAACAGCAGCTTTTTTTAGATACAGTGGAACACTCAATGGGACAACAGCGTACTGATAAGATGGCCTTTCGTTTACTGGGAACACCGCACGACTGGCCATGTTTAGATAGGACTAAGAGGTGTAGGTCTCTGACGAGACAGTAAGCAACCTATCATTTATACTCAGAAATGTCTGCGATCTTGGTCTTGTCCGCCTGTTATGTTTGTCAGCAGTGTGTGTGCTTTATATTTATTGCATATGAATAAGCAGAATTCATTGTGAACACCCTGCGATTCAAGTTTCATTTGGTTAAAACATGAGCAGAAAACTCATGCAAAGCATCAGTCGCCTCCAGAGCGGCTCTTTGGTTTGGTCTGCATGTATTAAGTGAGCCCCGCAAAGACCCATTAATCAAGTATAAATATCGATCCATTAATCTATTTATGGCAGTGGGCCTGCAGTGGATTGGCCTGCGTATAACCGCTGTTCTTGGAATGACAATGATAAGGCTGAGTACTAATGCATGTAAGCCTGCTCCGCTTAAAGTGGGCTACAGGCCAGCAGTGCGTTTCTGAGCTCAGCTGGACACTGGCAGTATGGTTACGCTTGTTTCTTAAAGCTCCTGACCATTTATTCTTCGTGGGAGGCTGCATGTTGGTTATGGATTTGCACTGGAAAAAAAAAAAAGAATGTAATTCTATATAAAGTTGTAGTCAAGACCACTAGAGGTGGGTCTGAGGCAAAACCAAGACTTGGACACATCAAATCTCGAGTCAAGACAGAGGCCAGGAGTTTCATTATGACTCATTATACATGATACATATTAATAAATGCAGAGTTTATTTGTGTAGCGCTTTTTACAACAGGCGTTGTCGCAAAGCTGCTTTACACAAAATTCCAGGTCCGAGTCCCCATGAGCAAACCAGTGACCACAGTGGCAAGGAAAAACTCCCTAAGAGTAAGAGGAAGAGACCTTGAGAGGAACCAAAATTCAGAAGGGCAACCCATCCTCCTCTGGTCGACATAATAAATAGTATTATATTTTAAAATGTATTTTGAAAAATATAACATTTCAATAATTTATAGTCTACAAATATTATTAAACGTTATGTTATTGTTTAATATGTTAACAATGTTATTATTAAATATTATAGACTTTTGGAAGTAAGAATCACTGCCTAAAGTCAACTGAATATAAACCAAACAACATACATTCATTTTTATTGTAAAATGAAAACATTGTGATAACATTCTGATCAGTCCTCAGTGGATGTTTGAATTTTGGAACCAGTGAACATCAACAAATAATACCCAGTTAAGCCATCATGGAAAGATTAGTGAGATCCTCAGCCAGCAGTGAACACATTTGATTTAAACACGTTTTATTCTGTTTGAAGATTTTGTTGATATTTACTAATGATTGAAAAAAGCTCAGTTACCTGTCACCTCAGACGGAGGCATCGCACTCGACTCGTCTCGAGAACAGTTTCTGAGTCCATCTTACCCTGAAACGGAGACAAGACCGAGTCCCAGTGATGATGAGACTGAGACAAGACCAAGACCGTTGATGTACGGACCGAGACAGGACTCGAGTATTACAGTATTGCTGGTTCTACAGGCCAAGGAATGATGCACGTTTAGCAACAGATCAGCCTTGATCTGCAGGTAAAAGAATGGACCGGATATGTTTCACCACCTGAGTTGAGTCCTGCTGCTTTAGTGATGAGAGATTTTTTCAAATAAAAATCATCTTAGATGCTTAAGTAAACCTTTTTTGTGGATTAACAAAAGCGTATTATTCTGGATGTCCCTTCACTTTTAATATGAACCATATTTAACAACTGCAGTAAATCTAAACATTTTAATGGGCGGAATAGTAAAAACAGAAATGAACAATATACAGACACGTCAATATTGCTTTCTAAACAAAGGCAAGTGTATGTGAAGCCCACAGCAGCTTCTCTGAGCCTGGCAAAAACGGTACAAAGCTGAAGCTTCCCATTCGCCAGTGTCTTGTTCGAATTTTCCCGTTCCACCTTAAATAGTGCAGCTTGTTAATTCATTACAGTCTGATGTCTGCTCTGTTGACAAACTGGACTAACTGACCTCAGGCTGGGACTCCCTACACAGGAGGTGGGGGAATCAGCATGTTTTGCACTGTTTGTACGCCGCATTGTCTGCATTTATTTACATACCGGTATAATGGTAATGACAAAGTAAGCACCTTAAGAAGAACTTCAACCAGTATTCAACCAGCCCACTGCTAATGTGACACAGTCCTGTAACAAATCTGTCCTGAAACAGCACTCGCTCTTTCAGAATGATGGCCTACTTTCATGTGATCATCTTAAATAAGTGTTTAAATTAAAAATAGCTCATTTTAAAGCATGATCATTTGTAAAGAGGAAATATTGGATTGCTGTCAGTCGACACTCAAGTTTTTAATATCTGTCAGAAAAGCCAAAGTGGTCTTGTGCCATCTTTAGCATGAAGTAGTGCTGTGTAGGACTGGGTGATATGGCATCTGTAGTGATGTGCCTGTATATGGGGACTGGGAGGTATTTCACAAAGCAGCGTTTCTCAGTTTCACCAGAAAACCTCATCCTGTCAAACCTGCCCAATAGGAAAAGAGCTGAGGGGTGTTTCTATTGGACAGTCCACAGTTTTGGGCTTGCTAAATCAGAAATCCTGTTTTGTGAAATACTCCACTGGAGTCACAAAGCAGAACTGATTTTTAGTTTTAGTTTTTTTATTGATACACAACAAGTATTATATTAATGATAACACTCTGTACCATAAATTACTGGCATCCCTATCGCCAAACAGTTTGTTTTCAGCTTTACAAACTGTTTTCTGTAGCGTACACATTGATCTAAAAGTTCATCGTATGATTCTGTCTGGTTAACCTTTACAATACTGTGTACGGTTCCGATCATTGTAAAGTAGCAGTGCTGGGGAAGCATGAACCTGTTAACTTCATTAAGAAAACTTAAATATAATCTCACTCTGTGATGTATTATATGAATAAAGTGATATATTTAAAGAATATTGTGATACTGAATTGCCTCAGTCCAGTTCGGTGACTACCTCAGGTCAGGCCTATTTTGGAGGCAGATGGGGATATGGCAACCATAAAGAAGAGGCAGAACTTACAGCTGTCAGTCAAGCCATTCTACAGTGTTTACGGTGAATGGCACCTGTCCTGTTTGCTCTATTTGGTTCCTCGATGGCATTGAGCCAAATGCTGTCATTTTTCTGAGACTGAAGAGACACAGTGGTAGCAGGTAAAATTCTCTGCAGGGATTTCCAGCAGTGAAGGAACAAATGTGCATATCTGTCATGCCATCGCAGCTAAGCGTGGAGTTTATTTTTGTCCAGATGGAAAAAGACAAAGAAGCACACACTCAGTGACACAGGCCACAGTTTCACATTTTCCCTTTTTGTTGTGATTTCGACTCCTCAAGCACAGAAAGTGGTGAGGAGACAACAGCAAAGTATGCTGTTATAAAGCGATCACTGAATGTTTGGGGCGCTGAATGTTTTACACACTTAAAAATAAAGGTTCTTAAAGGAAAGACTCAACAAATTCATCAGACTTGCTTGATTTTCTCCTTACCCTTGAATGCACTTGATCAGCCAAGATTACTGTCAAAATTTAGCTTCCTTAGTTTGAAGCTAAAAAGCTAATAATGCTAACAAACACTGGAAGTCAGTTGTCACCCAAACCATAAAAACATGACCAAAACTTCTCTCAACCCACTTAAACAGCATCTGGATCTTAATTCAAGTCATGCAGACAAGTCGATGTGGTTTAGAACTTAGTATGACTTACTATGAACTATAAAAATGAAAATATCTTGCATAGCTAAAAGAAGAGGCGACCATTAAGGATAAGTGGAATCACTGCTTTTCCTGAGCTCTGCTTTCCAGATGATTCTATCTGGTTAACCTTTACATACTATGTAAGGTTGCATTTGTTGTAGAATAACAGCGCTGAGGAACCATAGCTTTGTTAACTTTATTAATGCAAACTTAAATATAATCTGATTCTGTGATTTTGAGAATATCATAATATAGATAAGGAATATCATCCTATCAACAGACCACACAAGATGACCAAACATACCTGTGTATTGACGTTTTTACAGCACGCCCCTGATCTCCCGCAGTTTAAGTAGTAATAGTACTGGAAAGCAAAATGTTTTGCAGGTAATAATGTTGTTCCAGTTTTATCTTAGATTTGTCAGTAAGATCTGTCCGTGGCATCTTGCCAAATTCTTTTTCTTCTAAACGAGATTATGTAGCTTTTCAACATGACTGGAAGCAAATAAAATGCAAAATTACCATTTTGGAGATGCGAGGTTTTGTTCTGACAGCAAAAATATGAACATTTTGGCATGTACTTGTGGAAAAGGTTTGGGTGACTATTTACTTCCAGTGTCTGTTAGCACCGTTAGCCTAGCAGCTCCAGTTTTAAACTAAAGAAGCAAACTTGGACACTAAACGTCTTGGCTGATCAACTGCATTTGAGGTAAGTGGATAATACAGTACTTTTTTAAATTCTTTTAAATGGTTCTTGGCTTTGATGTTCTTGATTTGGACCTTTAGAGTTTTAAATTGATATAAAACCATTACAGGATAAGGTTCTTCAGACTTACTTCAAGATTCTTCACACCCCCACATCTCATTTACAAAAATGGTTCTTTAAAGAAGCATTAATTGAAAGGTTCTTCAGGGAACCAGTAGTGGTTCGTTTGTGGCATCAATACAATATACACAGTGCTGACAATACAGTGCAATAAATACGAAACACAGTAAATACAAAACAGGGCACAGACAGTACACGGTACTGAGAATTTGTAGTTGTGCAATGCAGGATGTAACATACTATGACATATATCACATATGACATATAACAGCCTAGCACAGGGGTCGGCAACTCAAATGTTAAGAAGAGCCATTTTCAAGTTTCAACAAAAATCGAACCACTTTGGGAGCCACAATATTTCATGTCGATTTTGTTGAAGTAACGTTTCACCATCATGGCTGTAAATAAGTCTCAGTATGTGCTAATGTCCTAGTATAGGCTAAAAAATATAATGTAAAGGAAAACGCAGACTTACTTTCCTTTGCTTTAAGCTTCAGCTCAGCTATAGTCGCTATTCTCGCATCTCCGACAGGATACATTTCCGCAAAAGTAGAACAGTTTCTTGTAAAATGTCTAACATTTGACTTTTTACAGGGCTGAAGTCGCTTCTCATTCGTCAGTTCAAATTTTCCTGTTCCTGCGTGAAGCACCAGAATGTAGCTAACTCTGTAGCTAACTGTTGCACCATTTTAAGGTGGAACGGGAAAACTCGAACAAGAAGCTGGTGCACGAGAAGCTGACTTCAGCTTTGCTACTTTGTGTGACAATTTCTCATAGCAGATTAAATGTATCAGGAAACCAGCTTATAAAAGTCCATTCGTCTCCAAATTATCGATGTTCGTCTTAAATATTTCTCTTTTCGTCAGCTACTAGTTAGGCAAGGTTGTTGTCATTGCAATGCTGAAAGAGCTTTATTTTACTGCAAATGAGGATTATTTTATTTTTGCCTAAAAATCATATTCTGCTGTGGAGCCGCAACAGAGCAGTAAAAGAGCCGCATGTGGCCAACACCTGGCCTAGCATATCTGAACATAGCAGTCACTTAGGTAGCAACCAGAACAACAGCTACGGAATGCAGCATTTGGGTGACCAGGTATATAAATTATGTTAAGTATTTCAGTATGAAATGCAGTAGTTATATTTAATTACAGTATCTCAGACATAGTCTGGAATTGCAAGAAGTGGTTTGCGAGATGGTGTCCTCTGTTATGTATATGTGTATGTGTGTCTG